>NC_081180.1:231560624-231740367 GCF_029867415.1 Vicia villosa | reverse complement strand
TTATGTTCTTGTATTTTTTTGTTTTATTGTTTATTAAATACTCTGTAAAACTATGGCAGAGTATTTTAATTTTTTTTAAAAAAATTTAAATAATTTGCAGGGGTTTTGAGCTCCTGCAACAAAATCGACAAAGTAAAAAAAAGGGTACCATAGGTACCTGAAAACCCCCGCGTATAAACTATGGCAATCGTATATGCGGCGGTTTAGGTAACTCCCGTAAAAAAATTGCGGGGGTTAATAACCCCCGTAATTTGGCTTAAAATCTCCTACAATCTAAGCGTGTTTTTTGTAGTGAATAGATGACAATCATGATATTTTAAACCAATTAACATGAGATCTTTCATTGATACAAGTTTCTTGATGTTTGATGAGTAACATTTTGGAACTTTAATACCTTGCAAACACACACAGAAAATTTTATTTTCCTTTATAGATAGAGTGTGACATGCTGGAGGTAGATAAGTTCCTTTTCCTTTCTCTATTGGAGCCAACTATTTTCGTATACTCATCGCCTCCATATCAAGACGGGAATTCTTACTATCTTTAGTCTTGCCTTGAATATTTAGAAGTGTGTCAATCTATCATACCCTAATTTTTGACCCAAAGATCCCACTTAATTTATCATCATTATTCATCTCATCCATAATCATTCATGCATCATTTTCTAACAAAAAATATACAAAAAAAAGTTGTGTTTGTTTGTTACTTGTTTCACAAGATAGGTGATTGACCAAGGAGCTCAGGAAAATTAGGGTTTTGTGGCTCACAAGGTGGCTCGAGATTTCTCATATGCTTAACTGATTTTCCTCATCAATATTCAAGCCCAATTGTGGTTCAATTCAAGATCAACAACTTTCAAATTCATCTGACACATAATTAGGGTTTTTGACATAATTCTCTAGAAAGACGCTTTTGGTCAAAGCAAAGCCTTATAGCTCAAAACATGATTCAAGGATCCCTAATGCCTACATAATCCATTCATATCATTCATTTGGCTAAAAGAGCCTGATTCAATTGATACTTAGAAGAATGCAATTCATTTGGGAAAAATCAACTATTCAAATATCACCTTTGACTTTTGAGAAATTTGATCAACCATGGACTTTTGAAGATCAAAATCATAAATATAAGATTATTGAAGTCATTTGATCAAGAAAAATCAAGAAAATCCATCAAGGAATCAAAAGTCAAAGATTAGAGTTTTGACTTTTTCGTGAAGAAATGCATGTTTTATGCCTAACTTTGAAAGGTCATAAATTCTTCAATAATTGTCCATTTTTTGTGCTCTAAAGCCTCAATTGAAGAGGAAATCAAGATCTACAATTTTGTCAATGTGAAGATTTTTCCAAAGATCAAATGTTTTTAATTTATGAAGCTACAAAGTTGTTGACTTTTTCAACACTTAATTTTTTTTTACAAAATGGCAGCATTGTTCCTTAAAAGTGCCCAGCTTTGAGGCCATTTTCCATCAAGATCCCTTGAGAATTTGAGAAAAATCCAAAAATCAAAGTTGTAGAGGATGTTTAGGAGTTTCCCAAAAGTAAAAAAAATTCCCCATAGCATTTGTGAGTTAGGAGATTTGAATTTATGAAGATGGCACCATGAAGTTGTTTTTTCCATGATCAACCAAGTTGCAAAACTTAAACTATTCCTCTACAAATCTTTTTTGCAGCCTATATTGCTTTTAAATATCTCCATAATATGATATTTACACCATTAATTGAAGCATTATCCAAGTGGTTAAGGGTTTAACTAGAGGTGGAAATAGGCTGGGCCGAGCTAGGCTTTGCCAAGCCTAAGCCTGGCCTGTCAAAAAAACTGAAGCCTAAGCCAGACCTGTGGCCTGTCGCAGGCTTATTTTTTAAGCCTGAGCCTGGCCTTTTCGAAGGCCTAGTTAGCCTGTTAGCCTATATAAAAGCCTATTTGTTTTAGACATATGTATATAAGCAATTAAAATAATGTTTAAATAGACTAACTAACTAAAAGATCAAGAGACTAAAAATTTGTTTGCATTGACTTATTTTAACTCACCTCTTAGCATAAGTTTTACAAGACTATTTGTTTAAGAGAACTTATGAAAACAATGTTCATCAGATGTTTTCATCTTATTTTTACAAGTTCTTCAAGATAACCAAATTTTATTTATGTATTTTAATTCAAAGTATAAAACATAACATAATGAGAATAAAAAAAGTATTCATATTTATTTAAATAGGCCGGCCTAATAGGCTTAAAAGACTTCTTTTAGGGCCCGAGGCCTAGCCTTTTTAACTAAATAGGCTTATAAAAAAGCCTAGGCCTTTTCTATTTAAAAATAATGTGTGGCCTGGCCTGAGCCTATATAGGCTAGCCTGTAGGCCCCTGTTATCGGCCTGAGCCTATAAGATTATTGAAGTTTTTCCTCCCTATAAATAGAGGCCCTTCCCTCTTTTTTGAGTCACACAAAAAATCTCCAAATTCACTCCTTCACTTGAAAGCTAAAAAATTCCACTTTCCATAAACTTGTGATTTTTGAGTTCCAAGCAATTCCGGTGCAAACTAAGCCAAAACTCTTCATTTTTTCTCTTGATTATTTTATTTCAAATTATTGCATTCTTATTAAATAGGTAGGCTCTTATGCTTGTTCTTTATTTAATTATATTGCATTTTTACTCTTGCTTTATTTATTTAGTAGCTTAATCATCACCATTTTTTTACGAAAACTCAATTGATTTTAAATTAGGACTTGAAAAGTGTCCTTGAACCTCTATCTCCATCTTCTTCTTTTTCTTTTTTCTTTTTAGATCAGTTGGACTTTGATGATTCATCTTGTTAAATTAAGTATGGATTAGGGCTTGATTAACATTCATCATTTCAAATATACTTTAAGGTGATCATGAGATTATTTTAAGTAGATTAGGATGGTGATAAGTTTGTCCTAAGGTCTTAAGAAATGATTGATTGATGTAATGATATCATAAGCTTCCTTGACTTAGGTCTTGATCCACCCATGTTTTCACTTGTATCATATGTTAGGAGAATGAACTTCAAGTGTCATTTCTCAAAACATATAAAGATACATACATTGAAACGCTTATTTGAAGCTACATTGGTCCCAAATATTAATCATTAACGCTAACTTTATCTTGTACTAACTTTTACTCTTAATGCAATTTATATTTCCGCACTTTATACTTCCGCAATTTATATTTTCGCACTTTATATTTATGCACTTTACATTTCCGCACTTTATATTTTCGCACTTTATTTTATGCTCTTTACATTCCATAGCATTTTATCTTTGTGTTATTTTCCTTTTACTCACTTGAGCTCTTATTTTTTTTCTATTTCTTTTTGTCTTTTCATTTTCCTTTTTTGTCTACTTTATTTATTTATTTATTATTTCTGATTTCATTTAATTTTAATACATTAAAAAATCCAAATATTTTATTTATTAATCAAATCTTGATTTTATTTGTATTAAATAAAAAAAACCAAAAATATGTTTTTTTTAAAATCATTTATGTCTTGTTGAAAGTTTGTGTAGACTAATTTCTTGATAAACTCTTGATGTCATGATACTTTAATTAACTTGTTTACTTGAGCATGACTTTTTTTTCTCTAGGGTTTATACCATATTTAAGTGAAGATTAATATCATGAACACATTTGATTCAAATTGTTTTATGCTTTAGTAAATGATTGAGATTTTTTAGGATTTTGAATGGCTTGATCTTTGAGAATATTTTGGTATCTCTTTCATGAGTTTATGAATGTCTTTGGTCCATACTTGTTTCTGTTTTTTTTTCCTTAGTTCAATTTTTTTTTATTTCTATATATTTTTCTTTTTTAATTTAATTTCTTTATCAAAACCTTAATTTTATTTTCTCCTCAAACATAAAATGAGGAAATAAATTTTGTTTATTTTATTTTAATATTTATACATGAGGAGGGTTATATTGACTCCAAGAGTAAGTTATAATAACTTACTCCACATCTTGACCATTAATTATTTTCAATCTAATGGTTAAAATTAATAAGGAATAGTTTTCTCTTTCCACATTTAATTACTTATTAATTTTAACCATTAGATTGAAAATAATTAATGGTCAGGATGTGGAGTAAGTTATTATAACTTACTCTTGGAATCAATATAACCCTCCTCTTTATACATTTATATTTAATATATTCAAAAATCATTAAAAATATGTTTTCTTTAAATTAATTTTTTTAAAATTTTTAATACTTCTAATATAATCTTTTTGATGTAACGTTGATACTAATACCATGACATTTGGATATCTTTGTCTTTTGTTATTCATACCTTGATTGTGTTCATGATACACATACCATGTATCACCCATATTACTTGAGATACTTAGCATTGATGCTTGCTTGAGATGTATACCATGCTTGCTCGATTCTTCATTATTACTTGTGTCACCAATCCAAAGGAATGTGAATGGTATTGACTAAAATTGTCAAGGTACTCACTCTCTTTTCCAACTCTTTTATTTTGTGCTTTGTATTGTTAAAGCTTAGAACTTTTTCCCTGTTTTAAAAATGGTTTTGTATTGTTAAAGATCAACATCTTTTAAATCAAACCTTGGTTTTGTATTTTTAAAGCTCAACCACCCATCTTTCAAATCACTCTTGCCTTGTATTGTTAAAGCTTGTCTCCTTTTAAAACTTGTTAAATATTGTTAAATCTTAACATTTTAAAAAACCCGTTGAGTATTGTTAAAGCCCCACACCCAAAAAGATTTTTGCCACTTGGCTTTTTATTTACCTTTAAAAGGGAACTACAAATGCTCTGACTTCCATATTGCACTTAAGGGGTATGTAGGCATAAGATGTGATATCTTGTCGAGTACACTTTTAAAAATTTCTTTTCTCACCATCCCATTCTATTTAAACAAAAAAACACAACAATTTATAAAAATAAAACAATAATATATTTTTTCAAAAAGGTTCCTATAGAGTACTACAGATGTGAGGGATGCAAATACTTTCCCCTTGCATAACCAACCCCCAAACCTAAGATATCTGTTCATTTTATTAATTTTGATTTTAAAAACTTCTTTGTGTTTTATTTTAATCTTTTCTCTATTTTCTTTGGAAACAATAACGTGCGGTGGTAAATTTCACTAAAATACGAGCTGGGTCAATCTAATGGCCTCGGTCTCAATTTATCGCCGCTACACAATCAAACTATCACACACATTTTTCTTCCCGTGCATCACATCAAGACAATGTCTAACATCAAGACTTGACCAATATGGAAGATCAAAGAAGATGGACCTCTTTTTCCATATATTTTTCGCAATGCCTCTTTTTCTTTTTACTTTCTTCCCAAAGACAACATTAATGTGTTCATGCCATTGATAAACTTCATCCCTGTTTAAAGTTCAGGAGCCTCATCAAACTCTTTATCTCCATTAAAAGCCTTCCGCAATCTACGATAAGGATGATCAGGTTTTAGAAATTTTTGATGCTCAAGGTAAACGGTCTTTTTCCGAACTCAAGTTGGTGATAACAAGTATTATCTTCACAAATAAGACACACTTTATGTCCTTTGACACTATTTCTAGCCAAGTTACCGTAACCAAGAAAGTCGTTGATTGTGCAAAATAACATTGCACACATCTTAAACTTTCCCCCAAAATATGCATCATCAACTTCAACGCCTTCATTCCACAAGAGTCGTAAATCATTAATTAATGGACTTAGATAAACATATATGTCGTTACCATGTTGTCGTGGTCTAGAAATCATCATACTTAACAGTATATACTTGCGCTTCATGCACAATCAAGGAGATAGGTTGTAAATAGTGAGAAGAACATGCCACGAAGAATGATTAGTGCTCATATTACCAAAGGGGTTCATTCCATCAGTGGCAAGCCTAAGCCTAAGGTTTCTTGGCTCAACTCCAAAATTTTGAAACAACGAATCAATTTTCTTCCATTGCAACGAATCAGCTACATGGAGAATGTTTCCATTATGAGTCCTTTCATCTGCATGCCATCTAATATTCTTTGCATCATTCAAATTAGCAAAAAGTCTCTTAAATCGTGAAATTATAAGCAAGTACCATAACACTTTAGAAGGAGGATGCTTCATACTAACATTGTCATAGTCATTGTCATCACCATTGTTGGGCTTCAGCTTATAATGCGACACACCGTATTTCAGACATTGATACAAGTCTTCATACTCTTTCCTGTATAATATGAAATCATTAGGAAAATCATGTATTTTGATATACTTCAGAACCATTAGACACAATATCTTTTTGGCCTCATAACAATGATTCGACCATTAATTATCTTCTGGTAAGAGTTGCTTTAGCAATTCAAGTAATTCCGTGAAACTTTTATCTGACCATCCATTTTTTGCCTTCAGATTAAACAAATTTTACACCACTGGAAATCGTATAAAATTTATGCATACCTTATATCACTACGCCAAAAATGACTTTTAGCAGCACCCCTAAGACAGCGCTTTTTCTTAAAAGCGCTGCCATAAGTATGAACTAAAAAACACGGAAATTGACTACAGGAAAAGCGCTGTGTAAAGTTGACCTACGAGAGCGCTTTTAAAAAGCGCTGGTAAAGGCCCCCTTTTGAGAGCGCTTTTTGAAAAGCGCTGGTAAAGGCCCCCCTTTTAGAAAACACTTTTTAAAATACGCTTACTAAAGGGGGGCCTTTACCAGCGCTTTTCAGAAAGCGCTCTCATAGGCCATTTAAGTTTTATAAATAAAACAGAAAACCCAAATTTTTCTGGAAAAAAGAACGAGAGAAACACGCTTCATTCAGGTTCACTCTCATCTCTCGATCGACCTTCCTACTCGCCATTGAAGCAAATACGGTGGTTCTCATGAAGCAAAAGCACAACGATTATACCTTCATCCGCAACATAACCCTAAACCCCAATTAAGATTTGGTTGCCGATTCTGATGTTGTTCGACTTCGATACATCTTCTTCTCCGATCTGCTTTTCTCCGTCTATCTTTCTGCGATTCTGCTGTTGTTGTTCTGCGATTTGGTTGCCGGTTTGTTCAGGAGTTTGTAATTGGGAATCCGGGTGGGCTCTTGAAGTTTTGTTCGTCATTGTTTACGAGATTAGGGTTCTTGCTGAAAAGGTATGAACTTTTTTCTTCCTGTTTTGATTGAGACTCAAAATTGAAATTTGCACCTTTAGGGTTCTTGCTGCAATGGAAAAATCTAAAAATAAACCTTGTTGCAATGGGTTAATGTTGCATTCAGTTCGTGGCAGTGGATCATCACGTAAGCATAGGCAACAGAGCAGAGCAAGTTCTATAAATTTGTACAAGAAACTGAGTTACCTGCCAACAAGGTAAAGCTTTCATTGTATATTCGTTAGTTTTTCTACTAATGATGCAGAAACAATTGAAGACTGACAATGATGTTGAGCTCTATGCACTTGGAACGGGTAGAATTTTCTTTAATCTTTTAATTTCTCTTAATTTACAGATATAGATAGATTCTGATTAGGTTCAATAGGAAATTTATTTAACTTATAACAGTGAAGGTGTTCTTGATTATGTAGAGTGAGAAGAAGTAGAAAATTTAGATTAAAAAAAATCAATTTATAGATGCATGATCTGAGAAGTACACACTTAATTAATTTATAAAATCAATTTTGATATCAGTTTCTTGAATTTAACTCTCAAAACTGTAGGTATTGTGCATTTTTCATCTTTTATGTGATATGAGTTTCTTGAATTTAGAACAATAATATTTCAATATGTGATGTTAGAGATAGTCACATTTATTTTGTTTTTGAATTAAATCTCAGCTATTCCAACTATATAATAATCATGTCTGAGATTTTGAAGCGCAATGGATGGGCAATTCAGAAAAGTAAGATCATTTCTTTAATCATCTTTGAGATTTCAATAGATCCACTCATAATTTTAAGCTTCTTTAATTACTGGAACTAGTTTTCATGATACAGGTATAGTGGCATCCACTATTGAGGCTAAGCAAGCATTATTTTTATAATTGATTTCAATGTTTTCTTTCAGACATTGAGCAGCAAACCGCCTGGATCTACAAATGATTCGACTCTGCGTTATGAAAATACGGCAAAGAATCAGAGTGCTGGTTCAAGCAGAGATTTCCCACCATCTTAACCTCGAGAATCGTCTATTATTGATGATAACTTTACTCCCCCTCCACCTTCACTAGGTATGTTAATTAAGATCAGCTTACTAATTATCTTCACGTGAATTAAATTCGTTGAATGCTACTTTATTGAGCTTCAAAAGTGAAACTGAGATCTTAGATCCATTGTCCAACCAACATAAATGTCTATCATGGCTCTATATTTTGTTATATAACCTATAGTGAGGAGTATTAAACAATGAGAAAATAGCGAAACTTTAAGGGACCACCTGTACAATTTTGCATATACTTATAACAATTATGGAATAATATGATATTTAGCTTGAGCTTTGTTGTTTGACACATTTGAGTAATGAGGTCATGGGTGTTTAAAAAACCTTTACATATAAATCTAATAAACAAAATGCATACATTATGTCTTTCAATTGTTTACGGCAAAGAATCATGGGTGTTGGATTGTCAATTGTTTACCATTATTTAATACTTCTTTCTGCATCATTTGAAGATATGTGTTAATGATTTGGCATACCTTTTATTTATTAAGTTTCAATGATCATTTGCTAGTGTTGTTACTTACATCTAACTTGTATATTTGAGATTAATAAGTGACATGTTGTACATCTAACTTATATATTTAAATTTATAATTGATGAATATGTATTATACTCCTTTATTAATTTTATTTTTTTCTTCTTCTTATTCTTATATGTATACATGCGATGGACAATTGAAGATAAATTAGAAGTTGATTTGTGCATTGTTAGAAAGTCAATTATGGCCATCGAGGAGTCACGTTCGGCTGGAGAGAACTAGTTTTCTTAGGGAGCAAATCAGTATATATATATATATATATATATATATATATATATATATATATATATATATATATATATATATATATATTTGTATTGTATTTTGTGTTTTGAGAATTTGATGTTTCACTAGTTTTCTTAGTAATGTTTTATTTGTATTTTGATAATAAATATATGCAATACTAATTCATAAAATGCTTCATATTAAATGTATTTTTTTTAATTTTTATTTGTTTAATATAATAAATGTATTTCTCAAAGCGCTGTCTAAGATAAAAAAAAAACATAAAAGAAAAAAAAAACGCAACCTACCAAAGCGCTTTTGGAAAAGCGCTCTAGTAGGGGGGTCTACCAGAGCGCTTTTTCCATAAAAGCGCTCTTATAGGCTGCTACAAAAAGAAAAAAAAACGCAACCTACCAAAGCGCTTTTGGAAAAGCGCTCTAGTAGGGGGGTCTACCAGAGCGCTTTTTCCAGAAAAAGCGCTCTTATAGGGGGGTCTACCAGAGCGTTTTTTCTGTAAAAAGCGCTCTTATAGGGGGGTCTACCAGAGCGCTTTTAAAAGCGCTTTCGTAGCCTATGCCAGCGCTGGCTTTGGCAGCGCTTTAAAGCGCTGTTAAAGGCCCAAAAAAGCGCTTTTAAAAGCCTTGCGTGTTGTAGTGTATAAAGGGGGTTTTTATCACTATATAAGGTATCATAAATATGAGCATTCTTAAAAGAAGATTCCCCAATATCACAGAACATATCCTCTAGTTGATCCTCCATATATTCATCTTCATTCACTCTTCGACTTTGTAGAGCCCAACTTTTCTCTTTATCCACCTCACCATGCCACGTCCATATTATGTAATTTTGACATATAC
This sequence comes from Vicia villosa, assembly GCF_029867415.1. Classification (NCBI taxonomy): domain Eukaryota; kingdom Viridiplantae; phylum Streptophyta; class Magnoliopsida; order Fabales; family Fabaceae; genus Vicia; species Vicia villosa. The sequence goes on along the minus strand of NC_081180.1, from coordinate 231,730,566 downwards.
CATCACAACAAAGATGCTAGAATATTTCTTTCTTTGTACCCTTATTGATATTCCCACAAACAAAATAAGGACAATAAAAGACACCATTATTGTCGGGAAGATGTTTATCAGCGTATTCAAGGAATTCAAGAACTCCTTTCTCATAAATCGGACCTAATATATCTGATTTCATCCAACTATGGTCCATAACAACTTCTGAAATTTATAAACGTATAATAATGTGAATGAAACACATAAATCTAAACCTAAAGCATATAAAAAATGTACTCTCATACTGACTTGAGTATATATCAAAGAAAAAAGGAATGAAGATGTGGAAGAGTACCGTACTTCAAAGCTGAAGAATCTTATGCACTTAAGGAATGAAGGTGTTGAAGAGTGCCGTACTTCGAAACTGAAGAGTCAAATGAAAAAGAGGGTGAAGATTTGAGCATATACAACATAAACCAAGAAAAAAACGAATGAAGATGTTGAAGAGTATCGTACTGGGAAGCTAAAGAAACAAATGAATGAAGATGGTGAAGATTTGAGCTCCAAATTAATGGATACGAAGAGGGTAAAGATTACACCACCTCTGTCGTCTCTGGCTCGCTTGTTCACCTAGGGCATCTTATGAAAGAAATATGAAATAAGTTTTGTTTTAATTTATCAGTAAACCCTTTAATCGCGGTTGGATAAAGCAACCGTATTGGAATTTTAAGTCCTTTAGCAAAGGTTGGTGTATTCATTGTTGTTAAATCATTTACAATTTATTTTTTATATAATGGAGATAGGTGACACACGCTTAATGTACTATAAAAAAATGGAAAAAATGTAGTAGCTTGGAACCGAAGCGTGTACACATCATTTTTTACTACGGTGTTTAAAATTAATCGTCATTAATTTACTGTTTATAAATCCTACAACTCACTAGGCGCGAAAATTTTAACCTATCACTTTGGTGTATATGACTGCGTTGTAAACATGGTGTTGTTGTTTGCGCGTTTAGTAGTAGTGATCAGTCCTACACCTTTAAAATTATTTTTGCATCTTTCAAAAATCAAACCAAACATACACAAAATAAGAAATATATATACAAAATTGATAAGAAAATTATTATTATTATTATTTATAATTTTTTATATTTTAATTTGGCCACGTAATTATATTTATTTAATCTGTCTTGACTTATTCAAATTATTTAATCTGTCTTGACTTATTCAAATTATTTAATCCTATATCTCTTTCTTATATAACTAGTTTCCTATTTGTTGATATTGTAGAAATAAAAAATACATAGGAGTAAATTTTTTTTAGCGGATAATATTTTTACATAGAAGTAACTTTGTAAATTGTAAAAATATGCGGATAATATTTTTAGCGGAGGAAATTAAGTTACTCTTATGTATTTTTTATTTCTACATAGGAGTAACTTTGTAAATTGTAAAAATATGCGGATAATATTTCACTATGTGGAATGTTTATTTCACCAACTACTCGCTAAACATATACATTTCAATCTGAGTTAGAAATCAATAATATGACAAATTAAGTTATATATTAGAAGGAGAAATTACATTAATCAATGTTGTGCGAGCATTTTACAATCTATTATCCGCATATTGCTCTTTAACGATTAGAAATTGTTTCATAGCTTCTAATTCTTCTCCTAACACTTCATTCATCTCTAGTTCAATCATCTCTACTTTGTCAACAAAAACAAAATAATCAACAACATAGAGAAGAAACATACCACTTTTATTACAGAACAGAGAGCTATGTTTTTTACCGCGCGTAGCTTGGTCAGTGCGTTTAGCGCGATCACTTTAGTGGAACCAGATATTTTTGTAACATCCAGAAAATTCTTATTTAATTAATTTAATTAAGTTTTAAATTAATTATTGGAAATTAGAATTTTATCGAATTATGTGGAAAAATATAAAATGTTAAGTTGTTGGGCCATATGGTGGAATTAGTAATATGGGGGTGTAATTGTGAAGGAGCCCATTTCTAATTTTATGTTTTTCATAAAATCAGGGAAACAAGAGAAAGGTAGTGAGTACGTGAAAAAGAGAAGCTGAAAGAGGGAGAGATGAAGAACGTGAAGGAGAACCAAAGAGGAGAAGACCAATTCAAGAATTTGGCTAAGGTAAGGGGGGACTTATCTGATTAGCATCTATTATCGGGTTAGGGGTTGATAGTACTGAATAGATGTAGAATTTGGGTCGATTGAGTCATATGATAGATTTAGGGATTGAGTCAAATTGTATGATAATTGATCTTGTTGTTTGAATCTATGATGTTTGTGTTGTCATGGCTTCAATTGACGTGTAATTGGTGTATTATGATGTGTATTTCGTGTTGTATGTACATTTCATTTCCTTAAGTTCGTACTGGTATGATTTGAGTGAGTTTGGAATGTGCAGAATGCTGTTTTCTGCAGAATTTGGGGTTGCAGGTACGCAGTAACCGGTTACTAGGGGCAGGGTAACCGATTACTGCAGTGAAAAAGGAGAAAGATTGCTTTCTGGGAGCCGGTAATCGGTTACTGAAAGTAGGGTAACCGATTACCCATACAAAAAACAGGGGGATGTGTTTCGTGAGTCAGGGTAACCGGTTACTGGCCTTTGGGTAACCGATTACCACTGAAGGTTTTTGAAAAATGATGTATCTTGTATAATTCATAACTTTTGAACCGATGGCCCGTTTCGTGTGCCGTTTCGAGCTAAATGAACCTTGTGAAATAATCTATTTGATGATTAATGATGTGATTATGATTGAATGTTGCATATATATATATATATATAAACATGCTTGATGATGATGATGATTATGATTATGATGAAATGAGTATTTGATGATGTTACTCATAGACTTGAAGATGGTATAAGTATGTGCATGTATGTTTGCATTCATTCATATTCATTGATGATATTGTATCCATGATGATGTGTTGGATCATTAAAGGGCATGATTTCCATTGTGCGGAGTCTGTGCTGGAAGGGCCGTATCTTGATGATGTTGGATCGGTCATGAGTTATTCCCATTTGATGATGTTGGTACCACATGCATAGTGTCAGTTCATACATATGCATACTTTTATAACATGATTGGATGTATTCCAGTGTTATAAATATTGATGATGTGTTGGTTGATTGTTTGTGATGATGAAACTTGTCTGATTGTCTGTTTATGAAATAATTGGGTGAACGATGCAGCTATGATGTGTTATTGCTTTATAACCTTATAACATTTGTTAATTATGATGAGACTCACCCTTACATGTTGTCATTTTCAGATTGAGGATAGAAGTTGTTCGACTCGGTGAGGATTAGCTCATGAGTCAGTTATTTAGTTAGCGTCAGGTGTCATGCTTTGATATTTGTAACACTAGGGACGCGATGTTTTAGAGTTTATGGTTTATAACTATGGCTGTGTTTTGATGTTTTGAAGGATTAGTTTTAAAGATGTTAAACTTAATCCGTATGATTTAATTTCCGCTGTGTTGACATGAAATGTTTATTTGATGATGATTGTCTCAGTGAATGCATGACATGACTGAATGATGTTTTAATTTATTTTGAATTGTGGCACCCTTATTTTCATGTACTCTGAATAAACTTATTTAATTTTCCACGGGGTTAGAAGGGTGTTACAATAGTGGTATCAGAGCATAGTTGGTCGTTGTAACCAGAGTCTTAGTGTCAGTCTTTCCTGTGTATGCGACTAGTACGAGTTAACTTCTCGATACTTTTGTTCTGATTAAATTGTTTGTGATTTAAGCAGAACAATGGCTGGAAGAGGAGGAAGAAATGATGATGCTATCGCTGAGGCTCTGGGCATGATTGCTGGTGTGCTGGGAGGAAATGCCGGAGGAGCAGGGGATAGTGCTGATAGGCAATTGGGGAATTTTCAGAGGAACAATCCTCCGTTATTCAAGGGTACGCATGATCCTGAAGGTGCTCAGAAGTGGCTAAAGGAGATCGAAAGGATTTTCAGAGTCATTGATTATGCTGAGAACCTGAAAGTGAGGTATGGTACGCATATGTTGTCCGAAGAAGCTGATGACTGGTGGATGGCGACCAGATCTGAATTGGAGGCTGATGATGTGGATATTTCTTGGGCTGTGTTCAAGAGAGAGATTTTGAGATGGTACTTCCCTGAGGACGTACGAGGACGAAAGGAAATTGAATTTCTGGAGCTGGTTCAAGGTAATATGACGGTACCAGAGTATGCTTCGAAGTTTGTTGAGTTGGCGAAGTACTACGTTCACTACAACAATGATGAAGCTAGTGAATTCTCAAAGTGCATCAAATTTGAGAATGGTCTCCGTGATGAGATTAAGCAAGGAATCAGGTATCAGAGGATTCAGAAATTTGTTGATTTGGTGGACTGTAGCAGGTTCTTCGAGGAAGATAACCTTAAGCTGAAGTCATCTCACTCTCGCGAGTTAGTTGACAAAAAGGGGAGGAAGCCTATGGAAAAAGGTAAACCGTATGGTAGAGGTAATCCAAAGACTGGTGGTTGGAAGAAGCCTAGTGGGGGAGACTCCAGTGCTTTTGTCAGGTGCTACAACTGTGGTGAGGCTGGGCACCGTAGGAATGAATGCAAGCTGAATCAGAAAAAGTGTTTCAAGTGTGAGGAAGTGGGTCATGTTGTTGCTGATTGTAAGAAGAAGATTGTGACTTGTTACAATTGTGGTGAAAAAGGTCACATTAGCCCACAGTGTCCTAAACCGAAGAAGAACCAAGCGGGAGGAAAGGTTTTTGCTTTATCTGGATCAGAAACTACTCCAGAGGATAGACTAATTAAAGGTACGTGTTTCATTCATGGCACACCTTTAGTTGCAATTATAGATACTGGAGCAACTCATTCTTTTATTTCTTTGGATTGCGCTAAGAGGCTGAATTTAGAAATATCTGAAATAAATGGAAGCATGGTTATTGATACTCCTGTGTCGGGTTCAGTAACTACTTCATTTGCTTGTTTGAATTGTCCTGTTGATGTTTTTGGTAGAGAATTTGGAATGGACTTAGTGTGTCTTCCATTGAAACAACTCGATGTCATCCTAGGAATGAATTGGTTGGAATTCAACCGTGTTCACATCAACTGTTTTACGAAGACGGTAATATTTCCTGAAGCTGTTAATGCTGATGATTTGAACATGACAGCTAGACAAGTGAATGAAGCCCTTGAGGACTGTGCGACAGTGTTTATGTTGTTCGCGATGATGGACCTGAAAGAGAAGGTAGTACGTACTGAATTACCTGTAGTGTGTGAATTTCCGGAAGTTTTTCGAGAAGATGTGAATGAATTACCGCCGGAAAGAGAAGTATAGTTTACTATTGAATTGATTCCGGGAACTAGTCCAGTGTCGATGGCACCATATCGTATGTCACCATCAGAGTTGGCTGAACTGAAGAAACAATTGGAAGATTTGCTTGAGAAGAAATTCATTCGTCCAAGTGTTTCTTCGTGGGGTGCACCGGTATTGTTGGTAAAGAAGAAAGAGGGCTCTATAAGATTGTGTGTAGATTACCGGAAATTAAACAAGGTTACTATCAAGAATCGGTATCCATTGCCGAGGATTGATGACTTGATGGATCAACTGGTGGGGGCTTGTGTGATTAGTAAAATTGATCTGAGGTCTAGATATCACCAAATTCGAGGGAAGGAAGACGACATTTAGAACAAGGTATGGACATTACGAGTATTCGGTGATGTCGTTTGGAGTTACAAATGCACCTGGTGTTTTTATGGAGTATATGAATAGGATTTTCCATCCTTATCTTGATAAGTTTGTGGTAGTATTTATAGACGATATTTTGGTATACTCCAAGAACGAAGAAGAACATGCGGAACATCTCAGAACTGTGTTAGAATTGCTGAAAGAGAAGAAACTTTTCACAAAATTGTCAAAGTGTGAATTTTGGTTGAATGAGGTTAGTTTTCTTGGACATGTGATTTCTAAGAATGGTATTGCTGTTGATCCTACGAAGATAGAAGCGGTATCTCAGTGGGAAGCTCCGAAATCAGTGTCGAAAATTCGTAGTTTTCTTGGTCTTGCAGGTTACTAGAGAAAGTTTATAGAAGGCTTTTCAAAGTTAGCATTGCCGTTAACTAAATTGACCAGGAAGGGACAGGCTTTTATTTGGGATGCAAAATGTGAAGGAGGATTCCAAGAATTGAAGAAGAGGCTGATAAGTGCTCCGATCTTGATTTTGCCGAACCCGGCGGAATCCTTTGTTGTTTATTGCGATGCTTCGTTGATGGGTTTATGTGGTGTACTGATGCAGAATCAACAAGTGGTCGCGTATGCGTCAATACAACTCAAAGTGTATGAGAGGAATTATCCGACTTATGATTTAGAGTTGGCAGCTGTGGTTTTGGTTTTGAAGTTGTGGCGACATTATCAGTATGGTTCAAGGTTTGAAGTGTTTAGTGATCATAAGAGTCTGAAGTATCTCTTTGATCAGAAAGAGCTGAATATGAGACAGAGGAGGTGGCTAGAATTCTTTAAAGATTATGATTTTAGTTTGAATTACCATCCTGGTAAGGCAAACGTAGTTGCTGATGCATTGAGTAGGAAGACTTTGCATATGTCTATGTTAATGGTTAGAGAATTGGATTTAATTGAACAATTCAGAGATTTGAGTTTGGTATGTGAAGGCACTCCTACTAGTGTTAAATTGGGTATGCTGAAGCTGACTAGTGGTATTCTTGAAGAGATCAGAGAGGGTCAGAAAGCTAATGTTGAATTGATCGATAAGTTGACTTTGATTAATCAAGGCAAGAGCGGTGAATTCAGAGTTGACGAGAATGGTATATTGAGGTTTGGTGACAGAGTTTGTGTTCCCGATGTTGCCGAACTCCGAAAGAGTATTCTGGAAGAAGGACACCGTAGTGGATTAAGTATTCATCCTGGTGCTACCAAGATGTATCATGACCTGAAAAATTTGTTTTGGTGGCCTGGAATGAAGAAGGAAGTTGCTGAATTTGTATTCTCTTGTTTGACGTGTCAGAAGTCAAAAGTTGAGCATCAGAAACCATCTGGGTTTATGCAACCGATGTTTACGTCGAAGTTTTGGGAAGGTTTGCAGAGGGCTTTGGGTACTAAGCTGAGATTGAGTTCTGCTTATCATCCACAAACGGATGGACAGACTGAGAGGACGATTTAGTCGTTGGAAGATTTTTTGTGTGCTTGTGTGCTAGAAAAAGGAGGTGCTTGGGATAGTTATCTGCCTTTGATTGAGTTTACCTACAACAACAGTTTTCATTCGAGTATTGGTATGGCTCCGTTTGAGGCGTTGTACGGTAGAAGGTGTCGAACTCCATTATGTTGGTATGAATCTGGTGAGAGTGTTGTGATTGGACCAGAAATTGTACAACAGACTACGGAGAAGATTAAGATGATTCAAGAGAAGATGAAAGCTTCTCAGAGTCGTCAGAAGAGTTATCATGAATCTGGTGAAAGCTTCTCAGAGTCTTGATTTTACCAAAACTTTTCCAAAACAATTACTCAAAACATTATTAATTGTAGAACATGGCTAATATCGCATCAATCACTGTGGAAACGATAAAGTAAATACTTACCCTAACAAAAGTATTTTCAACAACAACATAGCTCAACAAAAATAAAATCATCAACAACATACAACTTATGTCATCAATAACATATCATAAACAACATAAAGTTTTATGAACAACAACATAACTTAAACAACATAAATATTGCTCAACAAAAATAAACTCGTCAACAACATACAACTTTAATCATCAACAACACACCCTACAAAAACATAGAACTTTTATCATCAACAACATAACCTAAACAACATAGAACTTTTATCAACAACAACATAACTTAAACAAGATACAACTTTGCTCAATAAAAACAAATCATCAACAACATACAACTTTTTATCATCAACAACATACCTTAAACAGCATAGAACTTTTATTAACAAAAAAAATCATCAAATACATAGAACTTTTATCAACAATAACATACAATAAACAACATAGAACCTAACTCAACAATATATCCTAAACAACGTAGAACTTTTATCAACAACAACATAACTTAAACAACATTCAACTTTTATCAACAAAAATTTGAAGAAGAAGTGAAAGGAAGAAACGTATACGTACCTAAAATGTGAAGAGGAAGTGAAAGAAATTTATTTTATATAACACCTTTCTTTGGTATGCAACCATTCATGGAGTAAGGCGTGAGAGAGTGTAGGGTTTTGTCAAGAGAGATACGAATGTCTATCCTAAAAGGGTGAAATTTTGCTTAAATATAAGTTATATTTTTCACCACGGTTGAATAAAACGGTCGTGACTAAATGTAAGTACATTTCACAACAGTTGCTACTATAGACCGTGGTGAAAGGTATTTAAAATTTAATATAAATATTAAGATTATAAATGACACACCCATTTTGTAAACAAAAAAAGGAAAATTGTTTGTGCTTGAATTCAAAGCTAATAACACTTAATATATCACTACGATTATTATTATTGACCATAGTGAAATGTTTTTAGTAAAAGAAATAAAATTGTTGGCGCCTAAGTAAGAGTTATTACTTCGGTTGGCATAATATCTGAGGTAATAGCATGTTACGTTAGGTCTTTTTTGTACTAGTGAATATTTATCCCAAGCATCAAACAATTTTCTAGCCTATTTGGAATAATCCACAGTATTTTATAGTCATAGAGTTCCAATAAAGAGACTTGATAGTGACATGTGAAATGAGACTCCCTTTGAACGAGTGTTGTAAGGATGAGTGGCACTTCTTGCTAATTTGGAAATTTTCATTTTTTGTTGCTTAGATACATATTGCATGAAATCTTGGTCTTGTTTTTCCATATTTGCCCAAGTTTGTCTGATATATTTTATGTGATTTTGTACCCCAAAAGGAAGTTTAACACTCAACGTATCTTGAATAATTGTTTTCTTACTAGGAGGGATGTTCGGAATTACACTATCCTTCGAGCTCTTTCTACCATTAAATGGATTCACCCCAAAAGCTTCATTCAAATATTCCATCTTATTATCAGTATGTGAAGTATCTTGAATAACAAAAGTATTAGCATCATGAAATTCCTCGTTCCTGTTATCGATAAATCTCACCAGCATCTCACCATCTTCTAGATGTACAAGAATTGGATCTACTTGTCTTTCTTCCTTGTGAATATGGGCAATATGCTTAGAAAGATTAAGTTGATCCCCTCTAGGTGATTTGTTCAACTCTTCATGTAATTCCCCATCGTGTTGTTCACTTCATTATGTATTCTTCTCTTGCAAAATAGGCATTTTTTTCTTAATAATAGGCAAGTATTCCTTGATAATTTGTATGGTTTCCTTGATAATATGCATGTTTTCCTTGATAATAGGTACGTGGTCCTTGATCATAGGTGTGACTTCTTTGATAATAGGGGGTTTTTCTTTGATAATAGGTCTGTCATCCTTGATAATATATGTGGTTTCCTTGATAATAAGATGGATTGAAGGCTTTAAATTCCTTCCCTTTTCAGTATACTTGGTTATGATCAGTGGTTATGCTCCCACCATTTTTATTGCTGGATCCCCCTCCACATTATTCTTAGGAATCAATTTGTGGCAAGAGTTGACAGAATGACCAATGAATTTACAATGAGCACAATATTGGTAACTTCTCATACACTATCTCCATATAAAAAGCATATCCTCCTCGTTCAACCATGATTTCATTAAATAACCATTGATAAAGATTAATGTCCACCAAAACCCTTGCATATTGACTAAAGTAATGATTTTTGATAGCTTTATCTAGCATGAGTGGTGAACTCACCCCTCCCGAAATCTCAAACAAAGTAATCAGTCTCCAATACTATTAAGGGAGATCATAGATACATACCCATGATTTTACATAAATTTTCCTTTGAGTATGGGGATTAATATTTGGTTCCCACTTTGGTAATCAAATCAAACTTGGTTTTAGGTTATAAGTTCTCAAAGACCATGCTCTTCTCTTATCCTTCGCGAAACTATAACAAAACTAAAAAAAAATCCCTTATCAAGCAGAACAAGCTTCCAACCTGTGAAATTGTTCCAAATTGTTCTCATCTTAAATAATAAAACTTTGGATTTCATTAGCTTACTTCCTTTTCCCATGACCAATCGTCCATGAAGATGGTTCTGACACTCTTCGATACTCTTTTGATATTCTTGTGTGATTTTTATGATGACTGAATCCCCTTTTAAAGTAGGTTTTGGATGTTATTTGATAATAAATTTATCTTTTGCCTTGCTAACTACCTACATGTATGACTTAAGTGTAGACAGGTTCGCTAAAGTATCCATCATACATCGCCATGCACAGATTGGCAACTTGGACTCCATTCAAACCATAACAGAGCATTAATGTTTCATTGCAGTGTTTATCTATTTTATAAATTAAATTAATAATGTGAAAAAAATCAAATAATAGATGATAAAATCTATATTTATTTTGTATTTATTTGTAATTATGATTTACTTGTAATTATATCAAATCAGGTCAACTCTCATGTACTATATATATTTTTTATCTGTAATGAGAAAATACACAGAAAAACCAATTATCTTACATGGTATCACATTCCTAAAAGATCCTAACCTAATTCTCCTTAAATGTCGTTGTCATTGATGTGCTTCCTCCCTCTGCACCACTGCCTCTACAAGCCCTCCATTCCACGATCCCCCCTCCTTCCCTTCCTCTAACAGGCGCCAGATATCTTTTCATTCCTCCTATCGTGTGGCTTATGTGTAACCCTACCACCAACGCTGCTTCTTCATAAGCATCGGTCGATCCGAACCCACAGGCCTCTCCTGCGGCCACTTGTCCCCTTCGTCCTCTCCTCCTATAACATGTCTTCCTCCTCTAACAACAGAAGCAATATGAAGACTCCTTGTCACAAGGTGGAAACCCTGACACCATCTTCATCATACTCTACCAAGTTGGAAATTCATCCTGCTCTCGTTGTTTTCAACATTAAGAATAATATTCCCATTGTGCTTTACATGGAAACTAATCGCTACGAAACATGGGCGAAACTATTTCACATTCATTCCCTCTCTCACTGGGCCATGCATTATATTGTGCCTTCAGACAAAAGCCTCCACCACCTGTCACTAAACCCACTTATGACTAGTGGGCCACCATGGATGCAACCTTGATTTAGTGGATCTATTCCACTATTTTTGTTGACTTGCTAACCACCATTATGGAACTTGGATCCACGAATTTTGATGCATGGAACTATTTGGTTGACCTCTTCTAGGATAATCGGAATGCACGTTTTGTCACTCTTGAGCAGGTATTCTCTGGGGTTCACATGGATACTTTTTCAATTGTCTTTACTTATTGTGAACGTCTAAAGATACTTTTTGATTAATTAAGTAATGTCGGTGCTCTTGTGAATAATCAGTGTTTGGTCCTTCAACTCATCTTCGGCCTTATTGATTCCTACTAGGGTGTTGCCACCTTGATTTGACAGAGAAATCCGATCCCTTCCTTTCATCAGGTCCATTTGATGCTCACATTTGAAGAAGCCGGTTTAGATAAGATGACGCCCACTAAGTCTTCTACCTATTATCTTACCACCTAGTATAGTCCTCCTAACGAATCATTCTATAGCACCAACTACTATTCTAGCAACTGCTCTAGTCCTTGCAACAATCAAAATCAGGGTGGTAATCATTGTAACCATGGCGGTCCTAGCGGTGGCAGCAAACAGGGTTCTCTTCCTTAGCACCAGCAGCAGTCACAGCAGCATGAACCCTCTTACCGTAAATGGGGATTGGAATCTGCCACCATGGGCCATGCCTCTGTGCCCGTATCCTACCTCTCAGCATACTCGCCCTTTTGCTCCTCCCCATCAATAGGGAATTCTGGACCAACGTCCTCAGGCTTATGTTGTCACAGCTTCAACAGTTCCCATTGACATTGCAGCTGTTATGCACACTATGTCTCTCACTCCTCCAGACAATACATAATACATGGACATGGGCGCCTTTTATCACTTAGTGGAGATGGACATAATACATGGACATGGGCGCCTTTTCTCACATTGTGGACAATACATAGTTTGTACCTGAGTATCTGCATCATAGGCGTAAAGAGCAACAGAGAAAAAAACAGGGGGTGAAAATACATTCACATATGTTAACGGTGCATAAAACACCAGGGATAGAATGATTAGTACAATTTATAAATCACATAAAACCATCCATAATAACAATCATTCACTAATGAAATTACATATGCAGTGTACTCGTCTCCTCTACTCCAATGAATGTGGTACCAAAATTCATTTATTCAGAGGTGTGTTACGGAAATACCTAACCCATCATTGGACCGAAGTCCTAAGTAATCACTGGACCTAATTCCTACCTATCTCTAATATACATGATGCATGAATGCTACACAGAGAAATGCAATAATCACCTCAACCACCATCTACAATACTCGTCACTGGTTCTTGTCTAACCTAAAAATCATCATCAATACTTAATGCTAAAGGCCACAACAGCGATTCCACTGAATCGAAACATCTTAGCATAACCTCAACATTTTCCTGCTTCATGAATCATTGATCATAAACTTAACACAATAATTACAATATATAATTTCTCATCAATACTCATCAAATAGTCGGAAGAGTCAGAAACCACTTAAAAATAATAGAGTCAAACGACTCAATTTACACAATTAAAACATCTTGGGACATTACCATAAGATAGTCCTATGCACTTGCTTACCAACGCTTCAAGCCGCACCACAATTAGAGTCACGAAACTCAAGTTATGATGAAAACAATATCTGAACAAAATCAACCTCTTCTGATTCGAATCAGGTTGTTTTTTGATTCGAATCAAATCAGTCAGAAGTGTTTTTCTGCTAAAATTTGACATCTGATTTGAATCATGTTGAAATTTTGATTCGAATCAAACTGGGAAGAAGCATTTGTTGTTAAATTTTGATATTTGATTAGAATCATATTGAAATTTTGATTCAAATCAAACCTGGATGCATCGTTTTTAACCATTAGTGATCATCATAAACGGTTCATATAACATTTTGAAGGATAGAAAAACACTTAGAAAGGGGGGGGGGGTTTGAATAAGTGTAGCTTTAAAAACTTGACCGATAAAAATAAATTGCACAGTTATTTTTATCCTGGTTCGTTGTTAACTAAACTACTCCAGTCCACCCCCGCAGAGATGATTTACCTCAACTGAGGATTTAATCCACTAATCGCACGGATTACAATGGTTCTCCACTTAGTCAGCAACTAAGTCTTCCAGAGTCTTCTGATCACACACTGATCACTCCAGGAATAACTGCTTAGATACCCTCTAAGACTTTCTAGAGTATTCTGATCCACACGATCACTCTAGTTACAACCTGCTTAGATAACCTCTAAGACTTCCTAGAGTATTCTGATCCACACGATCACTCTAGTTCCTTACAATTTAATGTAATCAATTCTAAGAGTATTACAATTGCTTCTTAAAAGCTATAATCACAAACTGTGATATTTCTCTTAACGTTTAAGCTTAATCTCACTAATATATTACAACAGTAATGTAGTGAGCTTTGATGAAGATGAAGATTCTGAGCTTTGAATAGAACAGAGTTTCAGCAAGTTAATATGAGTTGTTTTGTTCAGAATCGTTAACCTTGCTTCTCATCAGAACTTCATATTTATAGGCGTTGGAGAAGATGACCGTTGAGTGCATTTAATGCTTTGCGTGTTCAGTACAGCATCGCATTTAATGTTATACGCTTTTGTCAACTACCTCGAGCCTTGTTCACGCTGTGTCTACTGACGTTGCCTTTAATAGCTTCTAACGTTCCTTTTGTCAGTCAGCGTAGCCTGCCACTTGTACTTCCTTCTGATCTGATGTTTGTGAATACAACGTTTGAATATCATCAGAGTCAAACAGCTTGGTGCAAAGCATCTTCTGATCTTCTGACCTTGAAGTGCTTCTGTGCGTGATACCATCAGAACTTCAGTGCTTCTGATCTCATGTTCTTCTGATGCTTCCATAGACCCATGTTCTGATTCTGCTTCGACCATCTTCTGATGTCTTGCCAGACCATGTTCTGATGTTGCATGCTGAACCCTTTGAGACAAAGCTTCTGAGCGCTGAATTATGCATACTCTTTATATATTTCCTGAAAAGGAAATTGCATTGGATTAGAGTACCATATTATCTTAAGCAAAATTCATATTATTGTTATCATCAAAACTAAGATAATTGATCAGAACAAATCTTGTTCTAACAATCTCCCCCTTTTTGATGATGACAAAAACATATATAAATGATATGAATTTGCGATCAGAAAGAGCAGACGGCAAAAGACAAATTACACAGCTATAGCATAAGCATGTGAATATGTCTCCCCCTGAGATTAACAATCTCCCCCTGAGATAAATAATCTCCCCCTGAAATAAATACTCGAAGAACTTTAATAAAAGACTTCCCTGATTATTTCGGTAGAGACGATCACATAAGCTTCTATCTTCAGAGAATTCATAGCTTCTGACTTCTGCTTCCATTGGACAGCTTCAGAACTAGAATTTCTTTAGATCCTTAGAACACTCACAGCTTCTGATTCCTGCTTCCGTTTAGGACAGCTTCAGAACTTGAATTTCTTTGATCATCAGAACATTCACAACTTCTGATTCCTGCTTCCATCTAGGACAGCTTCAGAACTTGAATTTCTTTGATCTTCAGAACATTCACAGCTTCTGATTTCTGCTTCCATTTAGGACAGCTTCAGAACTTGAGTTTTCTGGATCTTTAGAACATTCACAGCTTCTGATTTCTGCTTCCCTCGGATAGCTTCAGAGCTTTGAATTTCTACCAACATCACTTCATGCTAGATTTGTATCAGAACATTGTTGAATGTACCAGAGCATCATCAGAGCATCTCTACATCCTGAAATGTTACAGAACAAAAACTAAACGACAAAAATCAGCATGAACGAGTCAGAACATAAAATGTATATTAGAACACATGATATGTATCAGAGCCATATAGGCTAAAATAATGTATCAGAGCAAATAGAATTTTGTCAGAGCAAATAGACAATTATGGATCAAATTCTATTATCAGTGCTTCTGATTCTGAAGCTTGACAGCACTCAGCTTGCTTCAGTTTCCATAAGCTTATTCTTTTTACAGAATAACGCTTCTTATGGTTTTGCTTCTTGTGTTTGCTTTGAAGATTCTCTTCACTTCTTTATACCTGCAAAACACTTAAACCATATAGAACTTGCAGTTCTTGTTAGTAAATGTGTGGGAGCTTTACCCAGCAACTGATAGATTAATCAAATCATTTATCATTTATTTCTCCCCCTTTTTGTCATATCATCAAAAAAAAACAGAAAAGATTCAGAGACAAACAAAAAGAAACACACGGAGGAGGAAGATGATTTCATTGAAGTTCAAACATCAGGTACAGAAGTACATGAAGATAAGTAAGATCAGATGCACAAAAACAGATGCAACGAAAAGAAAGAAACAACACAGACTCAATCTAAGATGGCCCTAGCCTTGACAGGATCTTGGCCAGCATCTCTTGAACCTCATTGTTGTGTCCATCTTGCCTCACCATGAAAGCTCTAAACTCAGCATTGAGTGAGCTTTGCTCATCCTGTCTCTTCTGAATTTCTTCCAGAGTCCTTGCAAGACGAGAAGATTCATCAGAAGAAGCTTCACCACTTTCAACCACAGGAATAGCAACTTGATCTGTAGCTTCCATGGATAGATCATTTGCAGGGATTTCCTCAACAGGATCTGATTCAGCAACATGATCTTCAACATCTGCTTCTTGCATAGAAGCATCTCCATATTCTGCAGCAGGAATTTCTGAGTCTCCATTCTCAAGTGCCTGAAGAATGGCAGCTAGATTCCTGGGAGCAGAAGGACCTTCAACTTCTGGTGGGTCAACAACTTCTGGAATGACCAAGCTTGGGTCTTTCTCAGAAGGGTTTTCCCTCAGATAGTTAAAGAGAGTCTTGAAGTCTCCGAGCAGAACAGGATAATCAGGAATAAAGATAACAATATCCCTGCATGGATTTGCTTCCATTTCAGCAGCCAGTCTTAATTGTTCCATCTCATCCAAGAAGGGCTTCCCTTCCAACAGATGTCTTCCTTTGAGACTAGCAAACCAGAAGTCTTCATAATTCCTCAGAATTCCACGAGGCCGTGGGGCAGCAGCCACTAGTCTTTTCTGTACTCCCATTGCTTCTTCTTGAAACACCTTGCGAAATCTTTTCCAGATATTTCTTGTAGAAACATCATTCAGACCATTTAGGAAGGCTTCCTTCAGAAGGTCTAAGCCATTGATTACCTCATATCTAAAAAGTTCCAGGTAGGTAGAGAGTTCAGGTTCAGGCGGATTGAGGGTTAATTTGTAGTCCGGGTAGAGAGGACAAAAAGGTTTTGATTTTCTGGTAGGTAAGGGATGGGATACAGAAGGTGGAGGTGCGGTGGATGAGGAGGAGGGAATAACTGAGAGAATGATTGACGAGGATGGATTATTTGTAAAGGGAATTGGTGAGAAAGTCTTATCAGAAGGAGTTGGGGGAAGAATATTTAGAGGAGTGGGATTTAGAATGGGAGAGGAGGAGGTTGATGGAGAAGGATTTGGTAAGGTGAAGTTTATTTTTGGTTCAGATGGAGGTGATTGGAAGGATGGTTTAGGGACAGAGGGAGGTGGAGTAAAAACCTGCCTGGAGATTTGCACAGAAGAAAAAGATCTGGTTCTGCGAAAGGAATCTCTAATCCTTTTCTCCCTTCGTTCTTCAGAGTCCACCTTGTCAGGATCAAAGGTGACTCTCAACTTCTTGGCTTTCTTAGCCTCATCTTCTCGGGCTTTTCTTTTAAACTTAGCCTTTTGTTCCTTCTGATCCTTCTTCAAAAGGTCAGCCTTGGACGGAAGTATTCTGCCACGGATCCAAGCAGGATCAATATCTGATTGCTTCCTAACACAATCTTCCAGGTAAGACTTGACAACCTGATGCAGTTCTTCTTGAAACAAGGAGGCAAAACCTTCAACAGCAACTCTTCTTGAGAGAATGTCAGGAAAGCTTGGGCACACAGAAGGTACATTTTGAATGAGTTCTAATCTGAACAAATCCACACCATTAAAAATGGGACCTTGAACTACTCCAAGCAAATGGGATGCATTGAGTTTTCTGATGGAGTCCAGCACTTTGCTTTCAATAAGAATGTCTGAAATCATTCTTCCAAACGGAATAGTCGTTCTTGAAAGATGAGGGTACTTCGCCCTTTCCTCTTCTCTTGACTCAAAGATTGAAGTCTTCAGATTCTCAAACAGAATATGAGAAATGTTGATCTCAGTCTTTTTGCCAATGCAGAAAAGAGTGTGCTTGTGATCTGGACTGATGTAAGAAGAGGAGAGCATCCTTTTTCTGTGGTGAAGAGAACCCAGAATAATCTCAGCCCATACTCTATAAAATGGCCTCAAGGTGCCTGTGTTATTCGAGTCAATCCCAGAAGACTGAGAGATTTGTTTTTCAACTATCGACCAATCAACAGATGCATGTCGAAAACCAGACCAACCTTCTTCATCATTCAGATTGTATAGCTTCCTGATCAGTTTTTCAGAGATAACCACTTCATGCCCTAGCACGAATGAAATGATGGCCGTTGGGGTAACCGTTGCATGTACCCAGAAATCCTTCACAAGATCAGGATAAATTGGACCAACCAATCTATTAAGGTACTTGGACCATCCTTGCTCAAGGATTCTTGCATCACACTTAAAGCCATTCGCTTTAAGATTGTTTAAGTCCACAGCAGTTTCACATAAAACCTCCAAGTCCTTCGTGAGTATCAAGCAAGTTTTCAAAGGAGCATATTCATAATTTCGTAGAAGGATTTGTGAAGAAGTAAGTTTTTCTTTTGAGGAAGATGAACAAGAGGAAGAGTTCATGATGATTATGCCGTAAGATCAGAACAAAGACTATGGTTTGTAAAAAAATTCAGCGAAAAGAAGATGTAGAACAAAATAGAGAGAAGGAGAAAAGAATGAAGTTGAAGCGGGCTATTTAAAAGATTTGAAAATAATTAAATCATTTTGCATTAAATGAGAAATGACATTAGGAGAGATAGCATGGTAAATGAAATGATTTAATACAGTTACCTAGGTCGGCGTCTTTTCAACTGCACGCTTCGTACTGACCGTAGAGACACGTGTTCATCATCAGATAATGGATGACAGGTGTGAAATATTCAATAGGCTTTACGCCTTCTGATTCCGATCACTGCTTCTGAATTGATCAAGTTTCTCTTCTGGAAACACTCCTTCTGAAGTGTGCTGATGTAAATCTGAATGATCTTCTGATCCATTACTTCTGATATACACAGCTTCTGGAGATTCACTTCTTTGTTCTGCAGCTTCTGATAAGACAAAACTGTATCTGCAGAAATTCTAAAGCTGCTTTGTTTCATCGGAACCAAGTTTATCATCAAACCAGATATTGATTGATTCTTCTACAATCAATGTTTCAATATTGTATATTCTGTAGCATTTAGAGCATTCAGAATAATCAAGAACGAAACACCATTGCTTTAGAAACAAACAAAACAGATGGTTCCAAGACTAATAAACTTTCTTTTCTGATCTCCTACGAACATAGTTTCTTCAACAGATTTAAGTACCAGAACTTGGAAGACAGTCCTTCTTCCCTTCAAGTGTTGAGACCAACTTGAGTCCAGGTGACATGACATGTTGACTTTTATCTTCTTTGTCGCCAAGAGAATCTGCAAAAGAAATAGTCTTTCTCTTTGGTACCCACATCTTCTTGGGTCCTTTCTTGTTAGTTCTCCTCAAGTTCTGATTGAACTTGGGTTTAACATTGTAAGCAATAGGAGGAACAGCATGATAATTCTTAATGTGAGTTTCATGATATTTCCTAGGTTGTGGCACATGCTTCTTAGTGTGTGTAATGTGAAAACTTTGAGCATGTGAAGTGTGCCTAATATCATGTGAGTGGCCATACTTGAACTGATCATACAATGGCTTGTATGTGATTTTCATTTCATCAACAGGTTCAAGTTTGTATGGGGTTTCACCCTCAAAACCAATACCGACTCTATTGTTTCCAGACACAGCATATATCATAGAAGCTAGCTGACTTCTGCCAATACATCTAGATAAGAACTTCCTGAAACTTAAATCATATTCTTTCAGAATATGGTTTAGACTAGGAGTGGATTTTTCTGAATTGGAAGGAGATCCAACATTATTGGATAATTTTAAAACTTTTTCTTTTAATTCAGAATTTTCCAACTCAAGCTTCTTCGTTTCAAATTCAAATAGCTTTTTCAGCTTTTTGTATTTGAGACTAATCTGAGACTTGAATTCCAGAAGTTCTGTTAGACTGGAAACTAACTCATCTCTAGTAAGTTCAGAAAATACCTCTTCAGAATCTGATTCTGATGTAGATTCTGATCCGTCATCTTCTGTCGCCATCAGCGCACAGTTAGCCTGCTCATCTTCAGAGTCTGAATCATCTTCTGACTCATCCCAGGTTGCCATAAGACCTTTCTTCTTATGAAACTTCTTCTTGGGATTTTCCTTCTGAAGTTTTGGACATTCATTCTTGAAGTGTCCAGGCTCATTGCATTCATAGCACATGACCTTCTTCTTGTCAAATCTTCTGTCATCAGAGGATTCTCCACGTTCAAATTTCTTTGAACTTCTGACGCCTCTGAACTTCCTTTGCTTGTTCTTCCAGAGTTGATTTAGCCTTCTGGAGATCAAGGACAGTTCATCTTCTTCTTCAGATTCTGATTCTTCAGGATCTTCTTCTCTAGCCTGAAAAGCGTTAGTGCATTTCTTGATATTGGATTTTAATGCAATAGACTTACCTTTCTTTTGAGGCTCGTTTGCATCCAGTTCAATTTCATGACTCCTCAGGGCACTGATCAGCTCTTCCAAAGAGACTTCATTTAGATTCTTCGCAATCTTAAATGCAGTCACCATAGGACCCCATCTTCTGGGTAAGCTTCTGATGATCTTCTTTACGTGATCAGCCTTGGTGTATCCCTTGTCAAGAACTCTCAATCCAGCAGTAAGAGTTTGAAATCTTGAAAACATCTTTTCAATGTCTTCATCATCCTCCATCTTGAAGGCTTCATATTTCTGGATTAGAGCAAGAGCTTTAGTCTCCTTGACTTGAGCATTTCCTTCATGAGTCATTTTCAAGGACTCATATATGTCATAGGCCGTTTCCCTGTTAGATATCTTCTCATACTCAGCATGAGAGATAGCATTCAGCAAAACAGTTATGCATTTATGATGATTCCTGAAAAGCTTCTTCTGATCATCGCTCATTTCTTGCCTGGTCAGCTTTACGCCACTGGCATTTACCGGATGTTTGTAACCATCCATCAGAAGATCCCATAGATCACCATCTAGACCAAGAAAGTAACTTTCCAGTTTATCTTTCCAGTATTCAAAGTTTTCACCATCAAATACCGGCGGTCTAGTATAACCATTGTTACCGTTGTGTTGCTCAGCAGAGCCAGATGTAGATGTAGACTTTGCAGTTTCATCAGCCATCTTTTACTGAAGCGTTTTTCTCTTCCTGAATCTTTTCTAAACACGGTTAAGTGCTTGCACCTTAGAACCGGCGCTCTGATACCAATTGAAGGATATAAAAACACTTAGAAAGGGGGGGGGGTTTGAATAAGTGTAGCTTTAAAAACTTGACCGATAAAAATAAATTGCACAGTTATTTTTATCCTGGTTCGTTGTTAACTAAACTACTCCAGTCCACCCCCGCAGAGATGATTTACCTCAACTGAGGATTTAATCCACTAATCGCACGGATTACAATGGTTCTCCACTTAGTCAGCAACTAAGTCTTCCAGAGTCTTCTGATCACACACTGATCACTCCAGGAATAACTGCTTAGATACCCTCTAAGACTTTCTAGAGTATTCTGATCCACACGATCACTCTAGTTACAACCTGCTTAGATAACCTCTAAGACTTCCTAGAGTATTCTGATCCACACGATCACTCTAGTTCCTTACAATTTAATGTAACCAATTCTAAGAGTATTACAATTGCTTCTTAAAAGCTATAATCACAAACTGTGATATTTCTCTTAACGTTTAAGCTTAATCTCACTAATATATTACAACAGCAATGTAGTGAGCTTTGATGAAGATGAAGATTCTGAGCTTTGAATAGAACAGAGTTTCAGCAAGTTAATATGAGTTGTTTTGTTCAGAATCGTTAACCTTGCTTCTCATCAGAACTTCATATTTATAGGCGTTGGAGAAGATGACCGTTGAGTGCATTTAATGCTTTGCGTGTTCAGTACAGCATCGCATTTAATGTTATACGCTTTTGTCAACTACCTCGAGCCTTGTTCACGCTGTGTCTACTGACGTTGCCTTTAATAGCTTCTAACGTTCCTTTTGTCAGTCAGCGTAGCCTGCCACTTGTACTTCCTTCTGATCTGATGTTTGTGAATACAACGTTTGAATATCATCAGAGTCAAACAGCTTGGTGCAAAGCATCTTCTGATCTTCTGACCTTGAAGTGCTTCTGTGCGTGATACCATCAGAACTTCAGTGCTTCTGATCTCATGTTCTTCTGATGCTTCCATAGACCCATGTTCTGATTCTGCTTCGACCATCTTCTGATGTCTTGCCAGACCATGTTCTGATGTTGCATGCTGAACCCTTTGAGACAAAGCTTCTGAGCGCTGAATTATGCATACTCTTTATATATTTCCTGAAAAGGAAATTGCATTGGATTAGAGTACCATATTATCTTAAGCAAAATTTATATTATTGTTATCATCAAAACTAAGATAATTGATCAGAACAAATCTTGTTCTAACAATCTCCCCCTTTTTGATGATGACAAAAACATATATAAATGATATGAATTTGCGATCAGAAAGAGCAGACGGCAAAAGACAAATTACACAGCTATAGCATAAGCATGTGAATATGTCTCCCCCTGAGATTAACAATCTCCCCCTGAGATAAATAATCTCCCCCTGAAATAAATACTCGAAGAACTTTAATAAAAGACTTCCCTGATTATTTCGGTAGAGACGATCACATAAGCTTCTATCTTCAGAGAATTCATAGCTTCTGACTTCTGCTTCCATTGGACAGCTTCAGAACTAGAATTTCTTTAGATCCTTAGAACACTCACAGCTTCTGATTCCTGCTTCCGTTTAGGACAGCTTCAGAACTTGAATTTCTTTGATCATCAGAACATTCACAACTTCTGATTCCTGCTTCCATCTAGGACAGCTTCAGAACTTGAATTTCTTTGATCTTCAGAACATTCACAGCTTCTGATTTCTGCTTCCATTTAGGACAGCTTCAGAACTTGAGTTTTCTGGATCTTTAGAACATTCACAGCTTCTGATTTCTGCTTCCCTCGGATAGCTTCAGAGCTTTGAATTTCTACCAACATCACTTCATGCTAGATTTGTATCAGAACATTCTAACACAATTACAAAGGCACGCTGCCTGTTAATATTACAATACACAAGAAAACAACCCTACTTTTTCTTATGAACTTCTTGTTACCAACAACTTGGAACAAGTTACAAAGACTTGATAATATTACAATGATTTTGATTTGAACAATGTATGAGTTTTTTATTTTTTGCTAACCCAACAAAATTGTAACCAAGGTTGTTCTTCCTTTCCAAATATGATAATTCAAATATTCACCCTAAGTGCTCAAGAACTTTGTTTTGATAAATATGAAAATGTATTTAGAAAAGTCTTGAAGGAAAAGTATTATAATGATTGAATTGTATATGAAAAATATTTTGGAAGAGGAAATTTGAAAGGGAGAAAATTCACATTTTATAGTGCTCATGAAACCTCTTGAAATCATGACACCTTTCAGAAAAATATTCATGGCTATTTGGCTTTGAATCAAGAAAGGATGCAATGAACAAGTGCCATGAAAAGGTGTAAAGTTCATGATGAATTTTTAGAAAATTTGCATGCACAACCGATTGCACAAAGGTGACAATCGATGGTCATAACCATAACGTTTAAAAAATTTCAAAAAATGCCTTATGACAATCGATTGCTCATACATGACAACTGATTGTGATGCTCCAAAATGGTTTTTCACTCTTGGAAGAATGGAATCCAAAATTGTGACAACTGATTTCTCAAGGTGACAATCAATTGTCATGTTCCAAATATTTGAATTCTTACTAAGTGTTTTGGAGACAACTGAAAATCATGATGCATGAATAAATTTTTTTTTAAGTAAGAGAGTTTGAGCACTTAGTATATGAATAATGAAACACATATTTGTACCTTAAATCCATAAGACAAATTTGATCTTGATTCAAAACATATCCAATGAAACTTGAAATCTTTTTGATCTTTACTTTTAGCAAAAACATCTTGACCTTCTTTTTCAATCATTTGTCTTCATCAAAATTCAAAACAATGTTGGAGAAGCTTTTCTTCACAATATCCTCCTTTTTAATGATGAAAAATTCATAAGAGATGTTTGTGTGATTTCAGGAAACTCAAAGAAAGTACATAGAAACTCCCCCTAGAATAATGAACTCCCCTTTGGTTTATAAGTTAGTGAAACTTGTTGAACCTATAAGAGAATCAATAACACAAACAACATATGCATCCTCTCCCGTATTTGACATGATCAAAAGAGGGAATATCCACTGAAACTTATATATTGGTTTTCACATTCAACCATACCCATAGATAGTCATTCAAATAAAGAAATTCATATCCAGACTTACTAATTATAAGTAGAGACATTATCAAAATATCTTAGAGTCATGCATATAATAACATAGATGTCTTAGAGTCAATTAACTTAAAAACTTGAAACAATATAAACTAAGTTTGAAATATAAATATAAACATAAACATACTAAAACTTGAAATATCATAGTAAATACAAGGTTGGAAAAAGATATTAGAAAAGACTATAAATAGACCAAGTCTTAATCCTCATCCATTTTTCTATCAACATTGTTTCCTCTTCGTTGAAGCTTCATCCTATCAACTCTTTCAGAAAGTTGACCAATCTCTTGAATTACATCATTTCGAAAACCCATCATAAAACCCAAAAGTACTTGGTTGGACAGTTCAAAAGGTTGAGGTTGTGGAAGAGTGATCAGTGGTTTTTACACATTTACTTACCGTTGATTTTAGTTGGCTTTGCTTTTTATTGTTAATCGTTTCATTGCTTTATTCTATATTTTATACTTTGGTTTTGTGTTTTAGTGCTTTTTAGGCTCATATGGAGAAATCGGGATAAATCAGTGCGAAAAAGTGCAAAGGCAAAAAAATCTGAAAGCTACAGAGGTCCTGACACGACCACCCGTGTCACACGACACGGTTCTGTCAAATCCCCTGCACATACGCGTGATTTAAAGCATGGGACAGAAGTTGACACGGATGCCCGTGTCACACGACACGGCTGTGTCAAATCCTCTGCACCAAAGGCGTGAAAGAGGCAAGGGACATAAGCTAACATGGGTGCCCGTGTCCAATGACACGGCCGTGTCAGCAAATGCGCTAGGAATTCTATTGTTTTGGAATTTTAAGTTTTTTGGAGCAGTAAGGGTACTTTGGACATTTTGCATTACTGAGGGATGAGCTAATACTATTTAAACCTTATTTTGAGAAGAAAGAAGGGATCTTTTGGCGAGTGCAGAATTATACGATTGAAGATTAAAGCTTATGCAATTGGGGAAGAACAGAAAACTTACATGAGCGGAAGCGATTGAAGATCCAAGTTCATCATCCATTTTGTAATGTCCTTATTTGATATTTGTGTAATTCCTTTGAATCCTATGAGTAGTTAAACCCCCCAATGCTAGGGGTGTCCCAGATTAACATTTTGTAATGACTTTGATTTCTCAGTTTCAGTAATATCTTTGTCTTTCATATTCAACTTAATTGTACAATGTTTCTAAAGCTTTCCTCGTCGAACCAACAGGAGTGATGTATGACTAGCAATTAGGCTGGACCGCCATTGTTAGGGTTTTTGTATAATTAGACTATAGTAGATATTGCTTGGGAATAGGGATACCCTATAGTAACCGGAATATTCTTGATAATTCAAAGGCTTGAGTTCATCATAATTCGCTGAGGAATTAGGAATTAGGATGAATGTTCAAAGGTTTGCTCACTAAGGAATTAGGAGCAAACATCCTTAAGAACCGGTAATCGATAAGTTAGAATTTGTTATTGAAATAAGGATTCAGAGTTGTTACATGACCTACCCTGGCATGTTACTCATATTTGGCCAAGTCAATCTTTTACGTTTATTTGCAATTTAATTAAGAATTCTCCAAACCAAAACCCCAAGGCTTTTGTTTAATTAAATTGAAACATAAATCTATAACACCCCGTAGTCCTTGAGATCGATACTTTGGGATTTCCCAATATTACTACATTGGCAAATTATTACAATTGCTAATTTACCGATCAAGGAGGAGCAGAGGCTTCAACAACTTGTGGATTAATATATTTTATGGTTTTTGTGATAGGGTCATAATGAACTTGTATTTTGCTGTTGCAAATTCTACTTGGAGTAATATAATTTTCTAGAGGTACCATATCTACTTGCTTCTCATTTGTCAAGTTAATGTTGTTAGAAAATTCAATTTAAACCGAATGGAATTGAGGCTAGAATCGTGAACGGAATCACTTTCCTTATAAGTATTTCAAGCACTCTCAATATGTCTTAGAGTTGGAACGCAGGAATACCCAGGATAATTCAGCCTTTTATCGAGTTTGCGTAAGACCGACGAAAACTCGAATGTAGCGAAGAGTGTCTGGAATTTTAGTGAAGATGATAGGCTAATCAAATGTACATTTGTATTATTGATTTCTGAATCAAGAATGAGGTTTTTATAGGCCACTTTAGTATTGTTTCATAAGGTAGCGACCCTTCGTGAAACAGTTCCTTTTCCAAAAGTTACAATGCTTGGCCTATTGCAACATTTACCAAGAGTTGCATGTTTTCATTCTGCAACACTTCACGAAGTGTTACATATTTCTGATTCAAACTACAAACAGCCTATTGCAACACTTCACGAAGTGTTGCCTATTTTCATATTCAAAATACAAACTTCACATAGATATTTTCTTGTCATTTTGGAACACACCTATGGTGATTAAATATTATTAAATATTAATAATTTCCAACAATCCCCCACTTGTTCTAATAATGACAAGATCAATTCCAGAAAAAAGGGAAACAAAGAATGTTAATACAATTAAGTATCTTTCGATTTTAAACTTAATCTTAGTAAGGATAACGCAAAGTCTAATCGAAATATTAGGTAGCAATGCTTTTAAACCATTAATCCATATGATTATACCGGCGTTACGTTACACACATTCTTTAAGGGTTCTTCGCCTACATTTCTCGCCTAGCACTTATTTATGGCCATGTGCTATCCTGTTTCATGAATTTTTCATGAGAGAAACTCCAACTCTCACTTTGAGACGGCACCATCTCGAAATTCACATAGGTGAAGTTCATATTTTGTCTTTTTCCATAAGACACGTACCCTCGGTATTGAACTTCATTAAGAGTTTGAAATAAAACTCAACCCTCGTTTTAAGGTCAACATTATCACGAAATGTTTGACAATTATCCAAATCAACGACTTGTTGTTACCCATTGAAAATCTTGAGGTTAATGTTCTGTTAACGTAAGATTGGGTTGCCGCCATTGTCGGAACTCTTACTCAGGGAGTTTCAACCTCCTACATCTTGAGGTTGTTTTTACTAAGTCTCTGGCCAGTGGCTTAGTAAATGAATTTCCCAAATTATAGATCGATCGTATATATGCGAGTAAATTATTACATCTTTAATCAATTTTCTCACGAATGTCTAAGGCCTTAGTGCCCAGACTTTCCATTTTACACTTATATGAATTCTCTTGCTAAATTGGCTTGACTAACACATTGTGTTAACACCTTTGAAACACTATATTTAGCCAATGGAACTTCCGACAGAAGGTCCCTCAACCATTTAACTTCTTTTATTAGTGGAAGCGAGATCCACACACCATGGTTCCATGGTCAAGAGAGTGATCATGTTTGTTTCTTGCTCTTCCAAGAAATCTCACCTACAACTATTGTAAATATCCACTCAGTTGTAATTTTATGATCTCCAACACTCGATATCCAACTCATATTGGTATATCCTTCTAATATGATAGGAAACCTACCATGATGGAGGTCAAGATTTTGGTTTCTTTAAAAGGTAATCGAAAATCCTTGTGATGGCCTTCCAATGCTCACTATTTGGATTTCTAGTAAATCTACTCATTTACTAATTGCAACTTCTATATTGCATATAGTATATTGCATTAGAAAACCAATTTCACTTGTGTATTCTAATATAGCCATAACACTTTCATTATCATTTTAGCACTAAGATCAAATTGAATATTCACTTTTTGAAACGTGACAGTTTGAACCTATCAAGAACTTTCTCAACAAAGTGTATTTGACTAAGTTCATAACCCCCACTATTTTCGCATTACGTTGATCCCCAAAAAAGTGTCAACTAGTCCAAGATCTTTCATCTTGAATGTGGAAGTTTTCTCAATATGTTTTAACCCCCACTTTTTCGCTTTACTTTGATCAAAAAGAGTGTCCACTATTTCAAGATTTTCCATCTTGAATGTGGAAGCTAGAAACCTCTTTGTTTCTTAGATTAAACTCATCTCGTTAATGATCAACATGTAATCAAACATAGAGACAAAAGAATATCACAATATTCTCACACAACTTTGTGTACAAATACTTGTCACAAGAATTAGATGAAAAAATATTCTTAGATAATCATGCATGATGATGCAAGAAGGTTTTTAGATGAAGTGAGAGATAAAATTATGAGCAATTTAAAATAAATATTATGAATTGCAATGAGTACCTTAGTTATATTCTCTTGTCTCAAATATTCACTTGAATTTCTATGTTCAACCTTCTTGATCAACTTCATCATTGACGTGCATGATACTTTTGATCCTTTTTCTTCTTTGATAACCTTTGTCTTCATCAAAACTATATATAAGATATATTCTTCACAATCTCCCCCTTTTTGATGATGACAAACTCTTTGAATTCTTGTTTTGATAAGATTAAAAATTCTCCCTCTAACTCCTCCTTAATCGGAGAATCTTACAATGACAAAGTCAAACTTTTATTGTCATTGTTTCGGTGCTTGTTTTAATCCATACAAGGATTTAACAAGCTTGTACACTATTTGTTCATTAACGGGAAGTATATAACCTTATGATTTCTCCATGTAAATCTCCTCATCGAGATCTCCATTTTAGGAATGTCATTTTGACATCCTTTTGATGAACTATAAGTTCATGCAAAACTAATGCAAACAATACTCTAATTGTTGCCGTCCTTGCTACTAGTGCATATGTGTTTAAATAATTAACACATTCCTTTTGTCTAAACACTTGGCTATTAATCTAGACTTGTAGGTGTTTAGTGTACCATCTTTATGATACTTTCTTCTAAACATTCATTTGCATCCAATGGATCTTGATCTTTTAAGTAAATCGACAAGTTCCAAGTATAGTTTGACATTATTGAATTTATTTCATCTTGGATACCATCCTTCCAAAAAGAGGGTTCCATTGAAGTTACTACTTCATTATGAATCTTAGAATCATCTTCCTACTTGAAGAATAATTGGAATCTTAAGAACAAAATTCTCATTATTTCCTTCTACTTGAAGAAATAAGTCGAGAATTTATTCTGTTCGGTCTTAGATCCTGAGTCTTTCGAACTCTCTTTCTTAACCTAAGTTCGAGTTGTTTTTCAACCATCATCGACGAACTTTCGGTTTGTGTTTCAAAAATTGTGGATAACCTTTCTCACGAGGTTCTTCAAATGTAGGAATCTCAAATTCCTTATCCTCCACGATAAGGTTCTCAAAATTCTACATCTCGTTATGAATCATATTTGAATGATCTTTATATGTCTTATAATAATAAGTTTCACAAAATATTATTCACGTAGCATCCAAATCAAAATTCATTTACAAGATTTAAAATCATACACAGTAATGAATTAACCATTTCTATTTTGATGATAATTTCAAATTAATAAATTAATATGCTCATGTCTCTTCCATATAAATGTTTCAAAAAATTTAATTTATTATTTTAAACAATTCTAACATTATGTACTGTTACTATATCTTTATACTCAAATAAAAAACTATAATTTGAGAGATATAATTATTAAGACTAGAACAATATATATTTTATGCATATATATACATATACTAAAACATCTTTTAAGAAGGATAAATAAACTAACAGGTTTATGCAAAGTTAGTATGTATATATATGTACTATGTACTGTTTCGTTACACTACACTGCTTGGGGACACTGTTTCGTTACACTACACTGCTTGGGAACACCGTTTCGTTACGCAAAACATGTTACGTTAAATGAATATTTAAACAACATTTCAAAACATTCAACACTGTTTGAAATATATATATATATATATATATATATATATATATATATATATATATATATATTATTCTACTAACACAGACAACCATTCATGATAAGGCACTTTTAATATTGCATCTCTATAGTTAATAGTATAATAGCCACAAAATCTATGCATTGCAACGTGACATTGAAGCCAAACACATGTAATATCTCTAATTGAATTTTAACGTACTGCACTATAACACAATGCAGAAAATTCTATATCTTTTAAATTCACAAAATACTGATCTATATACAAAAATCCATAACGTAACATATGTATATATTCAACGGTGAGAGTTATTCATTGACTCAGTGCGGTTTGATACACTACTATCGTAAAACAACCTTTTGAAATTTATCTTCATGTTTTTCAACACAAATAATTACATATATATGCAAGTAACCCAAATCACATATGTTCATATATTAAAGATTTTCAATTATATGTATATTTAATGCACTTCCAACAGATCAATTCTATAAGAATGATAAGATTTTAATATTATCATTTTCAAGGTTCTAATTCCAAATAGAAATTATAAAACGTACCCGGATCTATAATATAAATTCTTCTTGTGTTTAGAATGTGTTTAGGGTAGAACAATCTATCCTTGATGCTTGAAACAGAAGCCTCGTTTACCATAATACAAAATACTTATAAAATTGTTAGAAAATTCAATTTAAACCGAATGGAATTGAGGCTAGAATCGTGAACGGAATCACTTTCCTTATAAGTATTTCAAGCACTCTCAATATGTCTTAGAGTTGGAACGCAGGAATACCCAGGATAATTCAGCCTTTTATCGAGTTTGCGTAAGACCGACGAAAACTCGAATGTAGCGAAGAGTGTCTGGAATTTTAGTGAAGATGATAGGCTTATCAAATGTACATTTGTATTATTGATTTCTGAATCAAGAATGAGGTTTTTATAGGCCACTTTAGTATTGTTTCATAAGGTAGCGACCCTTCGTGAAACAGTTCCTTTTCCAAAAGTTACAATGCTTGGCCTATTGCAACATTTACCAAGAGTTGCATGTTTTCATTCTGCAACACTTCACGAAGTGTTACATATTTCTGATTCAAACTACAAACAGCCTATTGCAACACTTCACGAAGTGTTGCCTATTTTCATATTCAAAATACAAACTTCACATAGATATTTTCTTGTCATTTTGGAACATGTAACACCCTTCTAAAAACCCCCGCGAAATAAAAATAAATCAGAGTAATTTACAGCAAGGATGTTACAATTAATAAAAAATAGATAAAACTCCAACTCGTTTGTCATGCTTTATTAAACCAAATATCAAAACATGTGTTTAGCACAGCGGAAACTCATTTCAACAATGTTAAGAAACATATCCAAACAAAATCAACAATACATAATCCATAACCAATAATGGCAACAACGTATATCGAGTATCTCTAAGACTATCGACCCCCAGTGTTACAAGATCAGAGCATGACCGACACGACTCCACATAACCGGATAAACTCTACGAGTCATCCTCACCGATCGCTTAAACCGCTACTTCAATCTGAAATCATCAAAGTAAGGGTGAGACTACATCATAACTAAATAGCATTATAAATCATCAGATATAGAATTTCATAAGCAATTATCCACCCTACTTAGCATATTCAGATTTATCAATTCATACAAATCACAAGCACAAATCAAAAGTATGCACCAATAACACCACACAATCATAACACCGGATTTCATCCTGACATGTCACAATTTATACAAAGACCATGCAGACTCTTATGCATGTGGTACCAAAATTCGTGAATCACATCACAGGACTTCTCTCTTTGAAACTGCCCTCTAGTCGCTCACACCCCACATGGGCACGCGACTACTGCCTCATCGCTCACACCCCACATGGGCACACGATGACTTCCTGCTAATCTCAGCACAATGGGAATTAGCCTTCCAATGCAAATGATTTATGAATGAATGCACACATGTCACATACTTATATCATCATCAATCCGATGCTTAACATCGCTTTACCACATAACTCAACATAGTTATCACCAACAAGTATGTACATGTATTATGCATCATTCAAAACAAATCACTCATCATCATTCATCAAAACACATGATAACAACATTTACCATGAATAACATCCATCTACATCATCATTCATCAAAACGCATGATAACAACATTTACCATGAATAACATCCATCTACATCATCATTCATCAAAACACATTATAATCATATTTACCACGAATAACATCTATTTGCATAACAAGCAGAAGCAATCACATTATAACAACACACATCATTGCACATATTCAATTATGCAAACAACAATTCATTGCACCTCATCAACTATACAAAACGAGAACAAACCACACTTGAAGAAAACAATACTTTTCAAAATAAAATCAAGTTATTATTTTTTTCTTTATTTCATATGGTAAAGCATTCAATTTAAGGAACAACGTCCAAAACGGCATGTAAAACGGACTTACGGTTTGAAAATTAGAAGCTTTTAAAGTTAGAACAGTTTTCAAAACGTGTTGCTGGAATTTTGTACTGGAACCCGGTTCGTCCCACATGGGAACCGGTTCCTGGACCCAAAAATGTCATTTTTAACGTTCTAACACAGTGGAACCCGGTTCCTCCCACATGGGAACCGGTTCCCACAAACCCAGTAGCTGAAAAAAGTGATTTTTAAGACTTTTATGCATCCCAAACACATACCAACTCATACCATTACAAAATTGGTCATCAATAACATCAAAATACTCCAAATACATGATTCTAATGCACAAACAACATACCACAACACCATGTAACATTACTACATCATCAATTGCAGTCAATTCATCAAATCATACATGTCAGTGTTGGTATTTCACAAAACCTAACATCCCAAATAGAGATTCTAATCCCTTAATTCAATCCTATCATCATCAAAATCATAATACTACATAATTAGAGTAATCACCCCTTACCTTAGCCAAATTCTTGATTGGTCTTCTCCCTCTTTGTTCCTTTTCACGTATCAGCTTCCCAATCTCTCGTCTCTTCTGCTCTGCTTTTCACGTTCCTTTTTCTTTTCTCCCAATTCCTTATTTCCCTTATTTTATGAAAACATAAAATAGTTAGTAATGGGCTTACTCACTTAGCACCCCCATGTTAGAACAAGATTTGTTCTGATCAATTATCTTAGTTTTGATGATAACAATAATATGAATTTTGCTTAAGATAATATGGTACTCTAATCCAATGCAATTTCCTTTTCAGGAAATATATAAAGAGTACGCATAATTCAGCGCTCAGAAGCTTTGTCTCAAAAGGTTCAGCATGCAACATCAGAACATGGTCTGGCAAGACATCAGAAGATGGTCAAAGCAGAATCAGAACATGGGTCTATGGAAGCATCAGAAGAACAAGAGAACAGAAGCACTGAAGTTCTGATGGTATCACGCTCAGAAGCACTTCAAGGTCAGAAGATCAGAAGATGCTATGCACCAAGCTGTTTGACTCTGATGATATTCAAACGTTATATTCACAAACATCAGATCAAAAGGAAGTACAAGTGGCAAGCTACGCTGACTGACAAAAGGAACGTTAAAAGCTATTCTAGGCTACGTCAGTAGACACAGCGTGAACAAGGCTCGAGGTAGTTGACAAAAGCGTATAACATTAAATGCGATGCTGTACGGAACACGCAAAGCATTAAATGCATTCAACGGTCATCTTCTCCAACGCCTATAAATATGAAGTTCTGATGAGAAGCAAGGTTAACGATTCTGCACCAAAACAACTCATATTAAACTTGCTCAAACGCTGTTCAAATCAAAACTCAGAATCTTCATCTTCATCAAAGCTCACTACATTGCTGTTGTAATATATTAGTGAGATTAAGCTTAAACGTTAAGAGAAATATCACAGTTGTGATTATCGCTTTTAAGAAGCATTTGTAATACTCTTAGAATTGATTACATTAAGTTGTAAGGAACTAGAGTGATCGTGTGGATCAGAATACTCTAGGAAGTCTTAGAGGTTATCTAAGCAGGTTGTAACTAGAGTGATCGTGTGGATCAGTAGACTCTAGAAAAGTCTTAGAGGGTATCTAAGCAGTTGTTCCTGGAGTGATCAGTGTGTGATCAGAAGACTCTGGAAGACTTAGTTGCTGACTAAGTGGAAAACCATTGTAATCCGTGCGATTAGTGGATTAAATCCTCAGTTGAGGTAAATCATCTCTGCGGGGGTGGACTGGAGTAGTTTAGTTAACAACGAACCAGGATAAAAATAACTGTGCAATTTATTTTTATCTGTCAAGTTTTTAAAGCTACACTTATTCAAACCCCCCCCTTTCTAAGTGTTTTTCTATCCTTCAATTGGCATCAGAGCGCCGGTTCTAAGGTGCAAGCACTTAACCGTGTTTAGAAAAGATTCAGGAAGAGAAAAACGCTTCAGTAAAAGATGGTTGATGAAAGTGAAAAGTCTACACCTACACCTGCATCTACATCTGGCTCTGCTGAGCAATACAACGGTAACAATGGTTATACTAGACCGCCGGTATTTGATGGTGAAAACTTTGAATACTGGAAAGATAAACTGGAATGTTACTTTCTTGGTCTAGATGGTGATCTATGGGATCTTCTGATGGATGGTTACAAACATCCAGTAAATGCCAGTGGCGTAAAGCTGACAAGGCAAGAAATGAATGATGATCAGAAGAAGCTTTTCAGGAATCATCATAAATGCAGAACTGTTTTGCTGAATGCTATCTCTCATGCTGAGTATGAGAAGATATCTAACAGGGAAACGGCCTATGACATATATGAGTCCTTGAAAATGACTCATGAAGGAAATGCTCAAGTCAAGGAGACTAAAGCTCTAGCTTTAATCCAGAAGTATGAAGCCTTCAAGATGGAGGATGATGAAGACATTGAAAAGATGTTTTCAAGATTTCAAACTCTTACTGCTGGATTGAGAGTTCTTGACAAGGGATACACCAAGGCTGATCACGTAAAGAAGATCATCAGAAGCTTACCCAGAAGATGGGGTCCTATGGTGACTGCATTCAAGATTGCAAAGAATCTGAATGAAGTTTCTCTGGAAGAGCTTATCAGTGCCTTGAGAAGTCATGAAATAGAGCTGGACGCAAATGAGCCTCAAAAGAAACGTAAGTCTATTGCATTAAAATCAAATATCAAGAAATGCACTAACGCTTTTCAGGCTAGAGAAGAAGATCCTGAAGAATCAGAATCTGAAGAAGAAGATGAACTGTCTTTGATCTCCAGAAGGCTAAATCAACTCTGGAAGACCAAGCAAAGGAAGTTCAGAGGCTTCAGAAGTTCAAAGAAATTTGAACGTGGAGAATCTTCTGATGACAGGAGATCTGACAAGAAGAAGGTCATGTGCTATGAATGCAATGAGCCTGGACACTACAAGAATGAATGTCCAAATCTTCAGAAGGAAAATCCCAAGAAGAAGTTTCATAAGAAGAAAGGTCTTATGGCAACCTGGGATGAGTCAGAAGATGATTCAGACTCTGAAGATGAGCAGGCCAACTGTGCGCTGATGGCGACAGAAGATGACGGATCAGAATCTACATCAGAATCAGATTCTGAAGAGGTATTTTCTGAACTTACTAGAGATGAGTTAGTTTCCGGTCTAACTGAACTTCTGGAACTCAAGTCTCAGATTAGTCTCAAATACAAAAAGCTGAAAAAGCTATTTGAATTTGAAACAAAGAAGCTTGAGTTGGAGAATTCTGAATTAAAAGAAAAACTTTTAAAATTATCCAATAATGTTGGATCTCCTTCTGATTCAGAACAATCCACTCCTAGTCTAAACCATATTCTGAAAGAATATGATTTAAGTTTCAGGAAGTTCTTATCTAGAAGTATTGGCAGAAGTCAGCTAGCTTCTATGATATATGCCGTGTCTGGAAACAAAAGAGTTGGCATTGGTTTTGAGGGTGAAACCCCATACAAACTTGAACCTGTTGATGAAATGAAACTCACATACAAGCCATTGTATGATCAGTTCAAGTATGGCCACTCCCATGATATTAGGCACACTTCACATGCTCAAAGTTTTCACATAACACACACCAAAAAGCATGTGACACAACCTAGGAAATATCATGAAACTCGCATTAAAAATTATCATGTTGTTCCTCCTATTGCTTACAATGTTAAACCCAAGTTCAATCATAACTTGAGAAAATCTAACAAGAAAGGACCCAAAAAGATGTGGGTACCTAAGGATAAGATTATTCCTATTGCAGATATCCTTGACTGCAAAAAGGACAAAGCACAACATGTCATGGTACCTGGACTCTGGATGCTCACGACACATGACAGGAAGAAGGTCTATGTTCCAAGACCTGGTGCTTAAGTCTGGAGGAGAAGTCAAGTTTGGAGGAGATCAGAAGGGCAAGATAATTGGCTCTGGAACTATAAAGTCTGGTAACTCTCCTTCCATTTCTAATGTACTTCTTGTAGAAGGATTAACACATAACCTCTTATCTATCAGTCAATTGAGTGACAATGGTTATGATATAATCTTTAATCAAGAGTCTTGCAAGGCTGTAAATCAGAAGGATGGCTCAATCCTATTTACAGGCAAGAGGAAGAACAACATTTATAAGACAGATCTGCAAGATCTTATGAGTCAGAAGGTGACTTGTCTTATGTCTGTTTCTGAAGAGCAGTGGGTCTGGCACAGAAGATTAGGTCATGCTAGTTTGAGAAAGATTTCTCAGATTAACAAACTGAATCTGGTCAGAGGACTCCCTAATCTGAAATTCAAATCAGATGCTCTTTGTGAAGCATCTCAGAAGGGCAAGTTCTCCAAACCTGCATTCAAGTCCAAGAATGTTGTTTCTACCTCAAGGCCATTAGAACTCTTGCACATTGATCTGTTTGGCCCAGTCAAAACAGCATCTGTCAGAGGGAAGAAATATGGATTAGTCATCGTAGATGATTATAGCCGCTGGACATGGGTGAAATTCTTGAAACACAAGGATGAGACTCATTCAGTGTTCTTTGATTTCTGCATTCAGATTCAATCTGAAAAAGAGTGTAAAATCATAAAGGTTAGAAGTGATCATGGTGGTGAATTTGAGAACAGATCCTTTGAAGAATTCTTCAAAGAGAATGGCATTGCCCATGATTTCTCTTGTCCTAGAACTCCACAGCAAAATGGAGTTGTAGAACGAAAGAATAGGACTCTACAAGAAATGGCCAGAACCATGATCAATGAAACCAATATGGCTAAGCATTTCTGGGCAGAAGCAATAAACACTGCATGCTATATTCAGAATAGAATCTCTATCAGACCTATTCTAAATAAGACTCCCTATGAATTGTGGAAGAATAGAAAGCCCAACATTTCATATTTCCATCCTTTTGGATGTGTATGCTTTATTCTGAACACTAAAGATCATCTTGGTAAGTTTGATTCCAAAGCACAAAAATGTTTCCTTCTTGGATATTCTGAACGCTCAAAAGGCTACAGAGTATACAATACTGAAACATTGATTGTAGAAGAATCAATCAATATCAGGTTTGATGATAAGCTTGGTTCTGAAAAACCAAAGCAGTTTGATAATTTTGCAGATTGTGATATTGATATATCAGAAGTTGTTGAGCCAAGAAGCAACGCATCAGAAGCAGAGCTTCTCAGAAGCAAAGAATCGGAAGATCAAGTATCAGCTTCTCTGGAGAATCTAAGCATATCTGAAGAACCAACTGTCAGAAGATCATCCAAACTCATCACTGGTCATTCAGAAGATGTCATTCTTGGAAAGAAGGATGATCCAATCAGAACAAGAGCATTCCTTAAGAACAATGCAGACTGTCAATTAGGTCTTGTATCTTTGATCGAGCCAACTTCTGTTGATCATGCTCTAGAAGATCCAGACTGGATAATTGCTATGCAAGAAAAATTGAATCAGTTTACAAGGAATGATGTTTGGGATCTTGTTCCTAGACCAGATGGATTCAATATAATTGGTACAAAATGAGTCTTCAGAAACAAGCCCAGAATTAGAAGATGAGAAGTTCTTATATATGGGTATCTTCTGAAATGAAATCTTTTTCTTAAGAAGTTCTGATTAAAATCAATTAGAAATTGTGATTCAGTTACTACTAACGTTTCATTGTCTAAGTTGATTCAGAATCTCTTTAAAAGCAAAACAGCTGTAACTGGCTATCCAGATGGTAAACACGTGTTCATTACTCCTGGACAAGCGTGCGTGCAGTTGAGGGGACGTCTACTTAGGTAACTGTGCAAATCACGTCTTTTGTCTTTATTATCTCTCCTCATGTCACGTAACATTAAATGCTTTTCATCATTAACTCCCTTTCAGTTTTCTTTTTATATTCTTCAAACGTTTCTTTTCCCTCTTATATTTCTCTCACTTTGCATTCAGTTTCTTTTTCGTTCTCTCTCTTTGCATTCATATCATAAACCCTAGCAGTTTCCAATATCTGCAAATCCATCATGAATCCATCGTCAAGCTCTGGGAATCAAGATAATGATCGGAAACAAAAGAGAAAGGAAACTGCTGAATCAGAGACCAAACCAAAAAGAGTAAGGATCTCCTATGACCCTCTCAAAGTGTATCAACCCCTTGACAGTACCCCTCAATCACCTCCCTCTTCAAAGACCTCCACCACCTCTTCCTCCTCATTCATCCTCTCGGAACCACCTTCTTCACCATCTGATATCTCCTCCCCTTCAACCCTTCCATCAGATATTTCTTCATCTCTCTCACACCCTTTTCCCACCAGAACACCTAATCCCTATAGTGTTGTTCTTCCCGACTCAAGGTTCACTGTCAACCCTCCAACCCCTACCACTCAATCATATCTGGAGCTTTTACACTCTGATGTAAATGGCTGGTTGGAGATTCTAGGTGCTGCTCACCTTAACCATCTGGATGAGTATGCCACAAACAACCTTTGGGATACCTTTCGTCAGGATTTTCTGGATAGGGCAACAGACACTCAGAGAAGGATCATGTCTGAAGCTCCTGGTATTCGTGGTCTTCGGCTGGAAGCTG
The DNA here is from genome assembly GCF_029867415.1 of Vicia villosa. Lineage (NCBI taxonomy): Eukaryota > Viridiplantae > Streptophyta > Magnoliopsida > Fabales > Fabaceae > Vicia > Vicia villosa. Next base: position 231,691,938 of record NC_081180.1, on the reverse strand, counting down.
GTGAAAGCAGTCGTCACCATCTCATCAGGAACAGAAGTGTTCTTGAGAAGAAGATACCAGCAGATGAGTTGGAAGAAGAAAATCTCTGCAGAGACATCGTGGTGTGGAGACCATGGTTTCCTGTGCTGACTGGAGATTTTCAGTGGCTGTTCAACTGGTTCAGAATGAACCCTTCTGAAAAAGCACCTCACATGGTCTTTCCAGTAGTGGTTTATCGTGCTGAAGATGCTGGTCCTACTCCTCCAACAAACCTAGCAGCTATTCTTCAAGCGTTGGAAGATGGAACTTCTGAGCTGCCTGAACCAGAATATGCTAAGGCTACTTCTGAGTCAGACTCAGATGAGGAAATGGAAGATGCACAAGCTGAAGATCTTCCAGAAGATCACCCTGCTGAGATTGCTGTCCCTTTTGGCAGAAATTCAGGCGCCTCTTCCTCTGGTGAAACCTCAGCTCTGATGGAGACCTTGGAAACTCTTCATCAGAATCAAGCTATGCTGGCTTCTCGTTTGGACGCGCAAGAAGCAACCAATGCTGAGTTTCGCTCCTTCATGGCAAGGCAAGCTACAAGCACTGACGGGATTCATGATGTTCTGGCGCGGATTTTGCGTAGGCTAGGATCTTAGTCTTTTGGTCTTTGTAGTTTTCTTTCCTTGTTGCATCTGTTTTCCTGCATTCCTCTCCTGTAATCCTTCGTTTGATTATCAATGAAATGTTTCTTTGCTTTTACACTCCAGTAATTTTATTTGTCGTTTTATTCATCTGAATCTTTTGATATATTCTTTTTGATGTTATGACAAAAAGGGGGAGAAGATAAATGATAAATGATTTGATTAAATCTATCAGTTGTTGGGTAAAGCTCCCACACATTCACTAACAAGAACTGCAAGTTCTATATGGTTTAAGTGTTTTGCAGGTATAAAGAAGTGAAGAAAATCTTCAAAGCAAAGCAAACACAAGAAGCAAAACCATGGAAACTGAAGCAAGCTGAGTGCTATCAAGCTTCAGAGATCAGAAGCACTGATAATAGAATTTGATCCATATTTGTCTATTTGTTCTGACAAAATTCTATTTGCTCTGATACATTATTTTAGCCTATATGGCTCTGATACATATAATGTGTTCTAATATACATTTTATGTTCTGACTCGTTCATGCTGACTGTTGTCGTTTAGTTTTTGTTCTGTAACATTTCAGGATGTAGAGATGCTCAGATGATGCTCTGGTACATTCAACAATGTTCTGATACAAATCTAGCATGAAGTGATGTTGATAGGAATTCAAAGCTCTGAAGCTATCCGAGGGAAGCAGAAATCAGAAGCTGCGAATGTTCTAAAGATCCAGAAAACTCAAGTTCTGAAGCTGTCCTAAATGGAAGCAGAAATCAGAAGCTGTGAATGTTCAGAAGATCAAAGAAATTCAAGTTCTGAAGCTGTCCTAGATGGAAGCAGAAGTCAGAAGCTGTGAATGTTCAGAAGATCAAAGAAATTCAAGTTCTGAAGCTGTCCTAGATGGAAGCAGGAATCAGAAGCTGTGAGTGTTCTAGGAATCTAAAGAAATTCTAGTTCTGAAGCTGTCCAATGGAAGCAGAAGTCAGAAGCTATGAATTCTCTAAAGACAAGAAGCTTATATGATCGTCTCTACCGAAATAATCAGGGAAGTCTTTTATTAAAGTTCTTCGAGTATTTATTTCAGGGGGAGATTATTTATCTCAGGGGGAGATTGTTAATCTCAGGGGGAGACATATTCATATGCTTATGCTATAGCTGTGTAATTTGTCTTTTGCCGTCTGTTCTTTCTGATCGCAAATTCATATCATTTATATATGTTTTTGTCATCATCAAAAAGGGGGAGATTGTTAGAACAAGATTTGTTCTGATCAATTATCTTAGTTTTGATGATAACAATAATATGAATTTTGCTTAAGATAATATGGTACTCTAATCCAATGCAATTTCCTTTTCAGGAAATATATAAAGAGTACGCATAATTCAGCGCTCAGAAGCTTTGTCTCAAAAGGTTCAGCATGCAACATCGGAACATGGTCTGGCAAGACATCAGAAGATGGTCAAAGCAGAATCAGAACATGGGTCTATGGAAGCATCAGAAGAACAAGAGAACAGAAGCACTGAAGTTCTGATGGTATCACGCTCAGAAGCACTTCAAGGTCAGAAGATCAGAAGATGCTATGCACCAAGCTGTTTGACTCTGATGATATTCAAACGTTATATTCACAAACATCAGATCAGAAGGAAGTACAAGTGGCAAGCTACGCTGACTGACAAAAGGAACGTTAAAAGCTATTCTAGGCTACGTCAGTAGACACAGCGTGAACAAGGCTCGAGGTAGTTGACAAAAGCGTATAACATTAAATGCGATGCTGTACGGAACACGCAAAGCATTAAATGCATTCAACGGTCATCTTCTCCAACGCCTATAAATATGAAGTTCTGATGAGAAGCAAGGTTAACGATTCTGCACCAAAACAACTCATATTAAACTTGCTCAAACGCTGTTCAAATCAAAACTCAGAATCTTCATCTTCATCAAAGCTCACTACATTGCTGTTGTAATATATTAGTGAGATTAAGCTTAAACGTTAAGAGAAATATCACAGTTGTGATTATCGCTTTTAAGAAGCATTTGTAATACTCTTAGAATTGATTACATTAAGTTGTAAGGAACTAGAGTGATCGTGTGGATCAGAATACTCTAGGAAGTCTTAGAGGTTATCTAAGCAGGTTGTAACTAGAGTGATCGTGTGGATCAGTAGACTCTAGAAAAGTCTTAGAGGGTATCTAAGCAGTTGTTCCTGGAGTGATCAGTGTGTGATCAGAAGACTCTGGAAGACTTAGTTGCTGACTAAGTGGAAAACCATTGTAATCCGTGCGATTAGTGGATTAAATCCTCAGTTGAGGTAAATCATCTCTGCGGGGGTGGACTGGAGTAGTTTAGTTAACAACGAACCAGGATAAAAATAACTGTGCAATTTATTTTTATCTGTCAAGTTTTTAAAGCTACACTTATTCAAACCCCCCCCCCCCTTTCTAAGTGTTTTTCTATCCTTCACCCCATACTACTAACCTCACCATCCGGCCCAATGACCCTTAATCCATAATTCTACAATAATTCAACCAAATACCAAAATAATTCTAATTAATAATTTAATTTCCAATTAAATTAAAATTAGAAAATATGGGGTGTTACAGAACACATCTATGGTGATTAAATATTATTAAATATTAATAATTTCCAACAAATGTTACACTTTCTGAAAATTGCGGATAACCAATATGCATAAAAAAGGACCAGATACAAATTCATTATGACTTGCCATGTGATGCATGATCACATATTCCCAATTGACATGTAGATTATGTTTGCTGGCATACAACAATCGCATCTCAGAGTCAGTAATAGTCAAAAGATTGGAGAATTTTGGCATCAACACATAAGCTAGATAATAATGAATTAATCAGTCATCAATAGTGAAAATACCAGTAGACGAAGAGTTCCTGTCAGGAGTTCTCCCAACATATTTTGGCCTTCTCTGAAGAAAATCACCCTAAAAAATCTTTGATATTCCATAATAAAATTCTCTTTTATCATAACCAGTCAGATTAGCATGAAGATTCTACTTCTACACCTTCATAAGGTATATCTAGCATTTCTCCTAATTCCTGAATAGAGAAAGAGATATGAACTCCTTTCACATTAGACCTAATCTTATCATTTTTATGGTCATGTTGTAGTAAATTACTATAACAAGATCAGGATAGTAAGCACCATAACTTACAACCAATTCACCAATTTTTTAGCTCTTAAAAGATGAGTAAAACTAAAGCAAGGTGAAGAAAAGTTACCAAGATCACCAAACTTTGGATGAAGGATCAATTTTGATTCTTAGAAGTCCGCAAATCTTTGTCTTTGCTTGATTGAAGGAACAAGTCTTGCTACTTCATTTGATGGAGACCTTGAATTTGAAGAGGATGCTTTCTCTTTTCCCTTCCTTGATTGAGACATAGTTGAAGTAAAGCAAAGCTTGAGATTTTAATGGAGTAAGAGTGATTGGTGAGCCTAGTTATTTTTATTAAATTTAATACTCCTATCAACTCTTTACTAATTTTACCTGTCTACCTTAATTCTAATTAAAATTTTGTTTTCCTCCCTAAAGCTCAATTTCCTCATTTTCTCTATTATTTTTAATGAAATAAAAATAATAATAATTATAATAAAATTCTACTCCTCTTAAATAATCCCAATAAAATATGTAAAACTCTCAAATAAAATAATATAAATTATTTTAAACTTAATTAAAATAAAATAATAAAAAGTCAGTGTGTTACAAGGACTCCACCCATGAGATGTGATAACCTTGTCGATCTCTATCCAGTTACTACTTCCTACCCATTTGTTGGTCTTGCTTGAAGTCTCTGTCATAGAAGTCTCAGACATCCTAGTTCTTAAGCTTAGCAGTCTCTTCATAGCAATAATTAGTTATATACCTTTGAATTTTTGGACAATTTGCACTTCTTGTGTGTTTGGCAAACATGTTAGGTTGTCTTTTGTTTCATCCGACAATGTTACTGTGATGTCCTTTGATATTTTACTTAGTGATTTATGGACATCACTAGTTTTAAGCTCAGATGGTCATCATTATTATGTTTTATTTTTGGATATTTTTGTGATTTTCTATGGATGTTTCCTTGAAAAAATAACTATTAAGTTTTTGAAATGTTCACTTCTCTCTCAAATTAAATTCACACTTAAGTTTCTCAAACTATCACATGTTTTCAATGTGATAATGGGCGAGAATATGAAAATATATCTTTTCATAATTATTGTCCTGCGAATGATCTTGAAAATTCTAGTAACTCACGCTGGATGTCGTACTGGATGTTATGACATCCACAATTATGCAGCACAAAACGTTAAAACATAAACGCGTAAAAGAATAAAGAACACACAGAATTGTGTACCCAGTTCGGTTCAACAACCTACTCTGGAGGCTACCAAGCTAGGGAGGTAATCCAATATAAGCAGAATTAATTCGGAGTTAAACTCCCCTGTTTACAACTCCTCACTTAAAACATACCCAATGTAATTCCAATCTACTCCTAGACTTGAGTATCTCCACTCACTCCCCCTCAATCACAGCAGTGATTACAAATAAACATTAAACAAATTCATAGAGAAGACACACTTCAAAGACACACCTTGATCTGCTTAAAAGCTTCAATCAAGAGACACACACTCGTGCTTAAAAGCTTAGAGTGACAAATAACAAACACAACCTATTCCAATACAATCATCAAAAGACAATTGCTTGGAGTACAAGAGACAGTTACAGAACTACGGTTCTTCATAATTAACAATTCACTCTCTCTGCGTTCCAAATTAGGATTGCAGTCTTCTTATATGCAGCTCTTGGGCCTTGGGCTTTTTTTAGAAACAAATTAGGGTTAACCAAGTTAACCTAATTTACAGCCATCTTGTTGTTACAGAATGTGCTTTCAGCGAAATCTTCTGGACGAACTATTCAGCACACAATAAAAGGTTTCCTAAATTGTAGATTGAGAGAAATCAGGAAACACAATTAATAAAATATGACAGCTCTTACTGTCAGACAAGGATGTCATGACATCGGTCATGACATTCACCAACATAACCTGTATTAGCTAAACACAAATGCAACCTGCATAACACAATATAAATCATGTCATGACATCAGTCAAGACATTAAATACCCAGGTATGTTTTACCACAAATGCAGCCAACGTGAAAAACATCTACAATCTCCCCCTTTGGCAAATTTTTGGCTAAAACAACCTGTCACACCATATCAGAGAACCACTTACAGCAGAAATAAAACAACCAAACACAATCAGGGCTAATACAGTACAGACAGCATACACCACCAGCATGCACACAGAGCTCACATAGCAAAACCAACCACACCACAAGAGCAGCACAAGCACAAACAGATCAACACAAAATAAGCACATCAGAATTGTTGATCACACAAACACCACATACTTGTTGTTGTGGGGTGACAATACTACTTCTCCCCCTGTTTGGCCACAAAAGTTGGCAAAGCAAACAATTGTCTTCTCCCCAAACTTTTTTTTGTTATAAATTATGGTTCCTCAAGGATGCAGATTCCTAACTTGCTCCGCAAGTTTTCAAACTGTGTAGCATCAAGATCTTCTTCCTCACTGCTCTTATTAAGCATGGTGTTAACTTTGGCACCTCTTCTGGATGTACTAGTACCACCTCCTCTGTCCGTAACAACTCTACAGCCTTCAGCGTCAATGTCATTGATATTGTCAGGAACATTCTTGTCACTATCTTTAGGATCATCTTTAGTGTTCTTGGTTAAGTCCTCGATTTTCAAACTATGCACCATTTTTAACTGTGCATCACTCAAGGTCTTATTGGGACTAGTTACCTCAGTATGCATATTTAGATAAGAGTCTGCTTTAGACGAGAGGGAGTGACATTGTTGAGACATCTCAATGAAGTGATTGAGTTTTAGACCATATTCTGTGGGAGAGGAGCAATTTGAGATCACACTAGAGTTATTGTAGGGCGATGGCAACTGAAGAATCTTTTTGTGAGCTGGGATGACTTTTACAACACCGAGATCAGTGGTTGACCTTTTTATAGAAATTTGTCTGTCCTCCACCCAATCTCTGATGTAGCAGGGCATAGGTATGACATCCCTCTTGACATTCTGATTAGATATACCTTGATGTATCCAACTTAATTTAGACCAGGCTAAAATTTTTGTAGGAATCATACTTATCATCAGATTCACATTTTCAGTTGTGGTAAGGAGGATCTTGCACTCGTTGCTTTCTTGAGCTCTCAAGTTGATTTGTGAATCCTTTGCTCCTTTCATCCAGATTTTTGAAGCTTGATCTATTTCTAGTGGCTCCTCTCTTAGATGAAATTGATGGCCAATGGATAGCTTCCTTGGGACCAAGTTCAATATAGTACTCACCTTAAACAGATAGACTTTTCTTTGCATATCTCTAGTCCAGATGTCATTAAGCGCATTCATCATTGTTTTTGTGAGATGAAAGTTGTGAGCATCCCAGGAAGTTGTGATTATTGTAGACGATTTCCTTGATCCTTTTACAGCTTCTAGGGTTTGGTTCTGATCAGTACTCTCCCTATGGAGAACATTTTGGATACTTACTGATGAGCATTCATCAATTCCAGAAGCTTTGTTTGTCTTAATGCTCACAATTGAGTTCTCAGCATACTTTGATGTTAAGACATCTGTTTTGACATTTTCATATTCTACTGAGGTAGCAGGCTCACCTCCTTCTACAGTATCCCACATTATTGTCGTGTTCTTGCTTGTAACAGTAATGCACTTGTCCTTTTTGTGATTCTTATCTTGTCTAGGTTTCCTTCTTCTAGAGCTTCCTCTTTTCTTTATAGCCTTGATCGGAAAAATAGCAAGTGTACTATTTTGCCTCTGTAGTAATAATAGGGAAATTCCCCGAATGTCGATCTCAAGGACTGCACGTTAATATCGAGTTCAAATTATAGTTCAATTAAACAAAAACTAATGTTGGGGTTTTGTTTGGTAATTATAACTTAACGAAAAATAGAATAAGCAGTAAATGAAATTGACTTTGTAACAAATGTGAGTAACATGCTAGGGATAGTGGATGATTGACAATGTAACAACTCTGAAATTTCTATTGCAACAACTTATTTTAAATAATCAATTACTGGTTCTTAAGGTTGTTTGATCCTAAGTCCTTAGTGAACAAACCTTTGATCCTTCATCCTAAACCCTAAGTCCTTAGAGGTTTACAATGAAATCAAGCAATTAAGTTATCAAGAATATCCGGTTACTATAAGGTATTCCTAGTCCTAGGTAATATCTATTATAGCATATTCTCATGAAAGCATTATCAATGGTGGTCCGCCTAAATGATAATCATAGATCAATTCCAATTTGTCCAAAAGGAAAGCATTAGAAACATCAAGAGAATAAATCAACAATTAAAAACATGATTGTTATTACAATTGCAAACTCAGAGTCATTACAAAGTTAAATCAGAGCCACCCCCCTAGCATTGGGGGGTTTAGCTACTCATAGTATTCAAAGAAAACATAATAATGAATAAAGACATTACAAGAAATTGGAGGAGATTGAATCTTCAATTGCTTCCGTTCATGAAGATCTTCTTCTCTCCCAAACCCTTGCTTTCTCCAATCTCCTCTTGTATTCTTTTCTCTAAATTGTCCAAAAGTCCCTCTGGCAATTTTTGAAATTAACTTAAATAGTCTAGGTCAATTACAGCCAAGTCAAATGCCAAAAATGCCCTTCCGGATGAGTGTACTTGAAAATTCCAAAAAAATAGAAATTCTGTCCGCGCAACCTGCACGGGCCGTGCAGGTCTGCACAGCCCGTGCAACTCCCAGACTTTGCCAATAAAATCTTCAAGCTTCAGACCTTCTTGCACGGGCCGTGCCAAGCTGCACGGGCGCCCGTGCAAACTCTCTGGTTTTTGTATGGGAGATGACATTTGATTCTGCACGGGCCGTGCAGGTCTGCACGGGTCGTGCAGCCTTCAGAACTCCAATTTTCTTCCTTATTTCCCGATTTATTCATATGATCCTGAAAACATTAAAACATACAACCAAAGCATAAAATGACGAATAATGAAATAAAACACTAAATAACATAACTTAAAAATACTTAAAAACAATGGTAAATATATGTGTGAAAACCACTGATCAAACTCCCCCAAACTTAAACCGTTGCTTGACCTCAAGCGAAAATTCTAAAAGTTAATGACCTTCAAAGCACACCGGTGTTCATACGTGAGATATCCATTTGTATTACTCAAGAGACAGTTGGTTCGGCATTCACATGACGCAACGAGTTTCTGTTACAACATTAAACCTCAAGCTCCCCTTTCGGATACCTCTCCAACTATGCTTTGCACTTAAGTCTCTTTCCGATTTTCCTCCTTTTTCATTCAGACAATCATATTAAGGCACTGCATTTCTTAGAATAATCATCACCTGCATGAGACGAATCAAGGCATTTTATTTTCTTCTTCTGGCACCAAACTAGCAGCATTTGCTACTTTTAATTATCGATGAAATTTTCAAACTTTGTAGTTATATATTGCCCTTTTGGACGACGTTTGGGGATCAATCTCCTTTGGGCTGAATAACCGGGTGAGGGTTACCCAACTTAGCGAGCCGATTGCCTTTTACCGCCTTTTCATCATTTGGTGCCAACTTTATATCCCCCTTTTTTTTTCAACCAGTCATCATGCAAGTGAGTCTGAATTATGCCAGACTATATCAACAACTACTCGAGGAGTACTTCTCAGGAGACAAGTACTATGGTGCAAATCTACACGTTAGACTCGTATTTCTTTTAGGGAACCAAGGGTGTTTAAACAAACCTCTTCTTGTCACATTATTCCGAACTTCCTGTCCTCAAACAATCCTCCCTTCATCTCTATATACTATTCCTGATTGCTCTTTAGGATCAACACTTCTTCAACAAAAATTTAAAATTTCGGTCAAAATTTGGGCAGCAGAATTCACTTCATGGTTTCACATCATACCTATAACATAAAAATATAAAATGCAAAGAGAAGAGCCTCCCCCCAACTTGAACTAAACATTGGCCTCAATGTTTTAGAACAAGCCTGAGAGAGGTGACTCAGAGAGGGTATTGTACTCCAATGATCACTTCCGAGATTTCACCAGAGACGTCCTCTTTTATTTCCTGAAAATAACATAAACAAACAGAGAAATTAATTATTAAAACAGTGGGTTGCCTCCCACGAAGCGCTTCGTTTAACGTCGCATGGCTCGACGGTCCATTACCCTTTATTATGGAGGGTATTTCCTTTTCCAAACCTTGTTGCTTGTTACTTTCTCAACCAAGAACTCATGAAGATGAAAAGCATGGACCACTTTTCTCTTCAACTCACTTCCCGCATTCTTCTTGACTTCCTTAGCCTTCTTGGGACTTTTGATAGCTCCCTGAGTTATTTCCACCCGAGAGGCTATGCTTGAGACTTTTTCTTGGAGCTGTTTAGGCTTTTTGTATTTTTCCTCACTTTCTGTCATACCACCCGAAGTTTGATCATTTACAACCGCCCTATGTTTCTTAACTCCTAACATCTTCAAGGTTACTTCTTCATCAAATGATTTCAGCGTTAGTGTCCCTTTTTCAATGTCGAAGTTGCAGCGGCCTGTCGACAAAAATGGTCTCCCAAGAAGGATAGGAGTTTCTTCGTCTTCCGGAATATCCATAATGTGGAAGTCAGCAGGGAATACAAACTTATCAACTTCCACTAGCACATCTTCAGCTACCCCATAGGATTTCTTAACGGTGTGATCAGCGAACCTTAACTGTGTCTTACTTTCACTAATCTTTTCTAATTCAAGCTTTTTGAAAATGGACAAAGGCATTAAACTCACACTAGACCCAGAATCGAGGAGTACCTTCTTAAATGCTATATTCTTGATAGTGCATGGTATCGCCACCGCCCCAGGGTCTTTCCTCTTCATTGGGATCTTTCTTGCTGTCGAGACTATACCACACTTCTCCGTTGCAATTTTTGGTTCTCCTCCTAGTGATCTCTTTTTCGCCAACACCTCCTTCATAAATTTCTTATACAAAGGCATATGCTCAAGTGCTTCAAAGAATGGTAGATTTACCTCTAACTTTTTGAACAATTTAGTAAACTTCTCAAAGTCTTTCTCTCTTGAACCCTTCTTTGTCACTCTGGAGGGGAAGGGTAGTTTTATCACCGGTTCAGCGTCTTTCTTATTTTTTTCTTCAATTGGTTTAACCGGTGGTACCACAACTTCTGGCTCTTTTGGATTCTCTCTTATTTCCAGATCCACCTCTATTACCATGGGGTCATCTATTTCCTCTTTTTCTTTTTTAGGTTCTGCTACTCTCCTACTTCTTGTAGTAACAACATTAATCTTCTCTTGGTCTTTCGGATTTTTCACAGTTGAGCTCGGAAAGGTACCTTGTGCCTGTAGAGTGAGATGTTGTGCTATCTGACCCACTTGAACTTCCAGATTTTTAATTGAGGCGGTGGTGTTTCTGTGGTTGTTTCTTGTTTCTTCTTGGAACTGAGAGCACAGCCCAGCCAATCTTTCAATTGCCACTTCCCACTCTGCCTTCTGGGTGCCTTGTTGTTGTTGATCTTTCCAAGCAAAATTTGGATGATTCTTCCACCCTGGATTATAGGTGTTAGAATACGGATTGTTTTGCCTCAAGAACTTGATCTCTTCAATTTGTTGAGGAGTTGCAAAACAATACACAGTTTGGTGAGGGCCGCTACAAATCTCACAGCTGACAGTTTGAGTCAGTTGAACTTGAGCGACAGTTTGAGTCTCAACAGTCATCTTCTTTAGTCTTCCCTCAACTTCAGCTGCAATTTGGTCTTCCATTTTTATAACTTGATTAGCCAACTTCAAATCAATTATCCCTTCAGGATGGCTTACACTACGGTCATATAATTCCAAATGCTCATTCGCAGCAATAGCTTCAATGATTTTCTTGATACCTGTGGCTGTTGAGAAATTAGTTGAGCCACCGGCTGCCGTATCGATCAACTGCTTTGTCTTTATTTTAAGCCCGTTAACAAATACTTGCATCTGTTCAGTATGATCCATGTTATGAGTTGGACATGCTACGAGGATCCTCTTGAATCTTTTGTAGGCATCTCCCAATGGTTCACCCTCTTTCAGCTTAAAGTTCAGAATTTCATACCTTTTTCTTAGAAAGACTGACGCTGGAAAATACTCATTCAGGAAGGCCTTTTCCATCTCTTCCCACGATGCGATACTGCCCGCTGGGAGGGAATAAAACCACTCTTCTGCCTCTTCGGCTAAGGTGAAAGGAAACATCCTTAGCTTCTTGGCTTCTTCAGTATGACCATCAATTTTCATAGTGGTGCTCATGGTCAAAAATCTTTGCAAGTGCTTGTTTGCATCTTCATTAACCTTTCCGGTGAAAGGCTTTCTTTCGAGCTGAGTGATGGTGCTTGGATGCAATTGAAAATTAGGAACATTCACCGGTTGGTTGACAATTGTTAGTCTCCCACCTGGTGTATTCACAACACCATAGTCTCTGAGGAGTCTCTCAGGTGGAGGTGGATTCTCGCCCATAACTTCCTCTTCACTTTCAGAATCTGAATGAACTGTCACAACTTCTTCTTCAGATTCTAGTTTCTCTTGACGAGCTTGTCTACGCCTTGCGTGCAAGGTTCTTTCAATTTCTGCGTCAAAAAGAAATTCAGCTGAGGCCTTACCTCGCATGCACAGCTTAGAAAAATATTAGAATTAAAAAAAATAAAAATAAAAAGTGCAGAAAATAAAATTTTAGTCGCAGAGCAACAAAATTCTAATTGAACTCAACTTAAACTCAATATTATGGCAGTCCCCGGCAACGGCACCAAAAACTTGATCGGAAAAATAGCAAGTGTACTATTTTGCCTCTGTAGTAATAATAGGGAAATTCCCCGAATGTCGATCTCAAGGACTGCACGTTAATATCGAGTTCAAATTATAATTCAATTAAACAAAAACTAATGTTGGGGTTTTGTTTGGTAATTATAACTTAACGAAAAATAGAATAAGCAGTAAATGAAATTGACTTTGTAACAAATGTGAGTAACATGCTAGGGATAGTGGATGATTGACAATGTAACAACTCTGAAATTTCTATTGCAACAACTTATTTTAAATAATCAATTACTGGTTCTTAAGGTTGTTTGATCCTAAGTCCTTAGTGAACAAACCTTTGATCCTTCATCCTAAACCCTAAGTCCTTAGAGGTTTACAATGAAATCAAGCAATTAAGTTATCAAGAATATCCGGTTACTATAAGGTATTCCTAGTCCTAGGTAATATCTATTATAGCATATTCTCATGAAAGCATTATCAATGGTGGTCCGCCTAAATGATAATCATAGATCAATTCCAATTTGTCCAAAAGGAAAAGCATTAGAAACATCAAGAGAATAAATCAACAATTAAAAACATGATTGTTATTACAATTGCAAACTCAGAGTCATTACAAAGTTAAATCAGAGCCACCCCCCTAGCATTGGGGGGTTTAGCTACTCATAGTATTCAAAGAAAACATAATAATGAATAAAGACATTACAAGAAATTGGAGGAGATTGAATCTTCAATTGCTTCCGTTCATGAAGATCTTCTTCTCTCCCAAACCCTTGCTTTCTCCAATCTCCTCTTGTATTCTTTTCTCTAAATTGTCCAAAAGTCCCTCTGGCAATTTTTGAAATTAACTTAAATAGTCTAGGTCAATTACAGCCAAGTCAAATGCCAAAAATGCCCTTCCGGATGAGTGTACTTGAAAATTCCAAAAAAATAGAAATTCTGTCCGCGCAACCTGCACGGGCCGTGCAGGTCTGCACAGCCCGTGCAACTCCCAGACTTTGCCAATAAAATCTTCAAGCTTCAGACCTTCTTGCACGGGCCGTGCCAAGCTGCACGGGCGCCCGTGCAAACTCTCTGGTTTTTGTATGGGAGATGACATTTGATTCTGCACGGGCCGTGCAGGTCTGCACGGGTCGTGCAGCCTTCAGAACTCCAATTTTCTTCCTTATTTCCCGATTTATTCATATGATCCAGAAAACATTAAAACATACAACCAAAGCATAAAATGACGAATAATGAAATAAAACACTAAGTAACATAACTTAAAAATACTTAACAACAATGGTAAATATATGTGTGAAAACCACTGATCAAGCCTCCTCCTCGTTTTTGTCACAGCTTGAGTGTTTAGCGTTCACACATGACTTCCGCTGTGGTGGCTTTCTCTTGGTCAGGTTTTCCTGTTGAGGGATATTTCTTTTGGTAGGTGGATGAGTTTCAGGACAGGAGAACCTCATGTGACCTATCTTACCACATTGATAGCATCTCTTGGCTGAGACAGATGTGTGTTTTCCCGGATGTTGAGGCTCTTGATTGAATTTCTTTCTCTTCTTTGTGTCTCGCAGTTTTCCCTCCAGGTCAACAATGTTTATCATGAGATTTACTCTTTCTTCTTATAACAGGGCATAAGCATTTTTATACACTGTTAGTCTTTTACTCAGTTCTCCATTTAGAAGACACACCTCAGAGTATCCAGCAGCAAGTTCTTCGCTAGTGAGTTCTTCAATATAAGACTCATCATTAGACTCATCCACTTCTTCTGTATGGTTCTTTATTCTGGGAACATGATTCTCTAATTTGATAGTTCTTTCTTGATGCTACCCTCAATTTTTTCTTTGGCCATGGGACAAGTAGAAAGAAACTTGGAGTTTTTAGGTTCCCCATAGGTAACAATTATTCTCAGATCAAACTCCCTTCATGACTTCTTCATTTTCTTCATTAGTAACAATACACTCTTCTTTAGTGAAACTAACATAGAATCCTTCATCACATAGTTGGTTGATTCTTATAAGATTTGGAGCCATTCCTTGTACAAGTAGGACATTTTTTAGATTAGGAACACCCTGACCTTCTGTCTTGCCAACACCTTTAACTTCTCTTATTTCTCCATCACCAAGAGTCACATAGTTTGTTCCCTCAAGTTTGAAGTCTATTAGTGAGTTCTTTCTCCCAGTCATATGATTTGAGCAACCACTGTCAAGGTACCAATCTTCTTTGGCATGCATTCTTAGAGAAGTGTGTGCTACTAGAGCAACATTCTTAGCCACCCACCGTTGCTTTATGTTACAGGTATCATATTCAGGTTTGGCTTGATGAATTTGGTTTAGATATCCAACTAGTCTGAAACAGAATGGCTTTATGTGACCGAATCTTCCATAGTGATGACACCTCAATTTTTGGAATTTCTTCTTTGAATGGCTCCTTCTTCTGTTTCCTTGATGTTGTGACATTGGTACTGACATCCGGTTAGTTACACAAGTTTCAGGCTTTGCTCTCCTGAACCCAGAGGTGAGTTCCTTTTTAGCCACAAATCCTACCCCGGACATATCTCCTGTTCTTTGTCCAGACTCCAGAATTTCCTCTAGAGTATCAGTTCCATTATTCAGCATTTTGAAGGATTTGGTCATTTGGTCAAGCTTGTAGTTCAACATGCTTACTTCACTACTGAGAGAGTCTATGGTTGCAAGATGTCTATTCTTCTCAGTTTCTAGCTCTCTTATGATTATCTCTTGCTTCTCCACTTGTTTGCAGACTTCAACATTCTTGATACACAACTTCTTGTATGAGGCAACAAGTTCATCAAAGGTTAGCTCATCATCACTGGAGTCATCATCAGAGGCATAGACTATTGTTGGAACTGTGACATGTTTTGCAGTTTCTTCTTCAGACTCAGAGTCTTCATCAGACCAAGTGACAGACAGTCCTTTCTTTTGCTCCTTGAGGTAGGTAGGACATTCGGCTCTAATGTGTCCATATCCTTCACATCCATGACACTGAACCCCTTTTTCTTGATTGGGCCTCTCTTCAGCTTTGAGTCTCATGCTTAGATCATAGGTCTTGCTGATGTCATTGGAAGTGCTCTTGACATTGGGTCTGGACTTCTGATCAGCCCTTTTAATAAGTCTGTTGAATTGTTTTCCAAGCATGGCTATGGCTTCTGATAAATTTTCATCACTTCCATCATTGCTTTCTCTTGAATTATCTTCTGTGTTGGAAACACAAGCTGTGCTTTTGTTTTTCTTTTCAACAGACTCACAAATACTTAACTCAAAGGTTTGTAGAGAACCAATGAGTTCGTCCAGCTTCATGTTGCTGATGTCTTGGGCTTCTTCTATGGTGGTCACCTTCATATCAAATCTCTTAGGTAGTGATCTGAGGATATTTCTTACTAGTTTTTGTTCAGACATTTTTTCTCCTAAGGCTCCTGAGTTATTTGCAATCTCAAGGACATTCATGTAAAATTCATAAATGGTTTCATCCTCTTTCATCTTGAGATTTTCAAACTTAGTGGTAAGCATTTGAAGTTTAGACATCTTTACCTTGGATGTGCCTTCATGAGATGTTTTGAGAATATCCCAAACCTCTTTAGCTAGTTCACAGTGTTGCACAAGCCTGAATATGTTCTTGTCAATTCCATTGAACAAGGCATTTAGGGCCTTGGAATTGTCCAAAGCTAGTTCTTCTTCAGTTTTTTTCCATTGTGCTTCAGGAATTAGAACAGTGGTTCCATCTTCCAAAACCTTCTCAGGATGTTTCCATCCGCTTTCCACAGCTCTCCAGGCCTTGCTGTCCACAGACTTTATGACTGCTACCATACGAGGTTTCCAGCAGTCATAGTTAGAGCCATTTATGATGGGTGGTCTATTCCCAAACAGTAACAATTTCTTCTCCATAGCACCAGAATTTTGTTGTTCCAAGATCTCACCCAGATGTAAACAGGCAGGGTGCCTGCTGTGATGCCAAATGAAAATTCTAGTCACTCACGCTCGATGTCGTACTGGATGTTATGACATCCACAATTTTGCAGCACAAAATGTTAAAACAGAAACGCATAAAACAATAAAGAACACACAGAATTGTTTACTCAATTCGGTTCAAAAACCTACTCTGGGGGCTACCAAGCCAGGGAGGGAATCCAATATAAGCATAATTAATTCGGAGTAAAACTCCCCCATTTATAACTCCTCACTTAAAACCTACCCAATGTAAATCCAATCTATTCATAGACCTGAGTATCTCCACTCACTCCCCCTCTATCACAACAGTGATTACAAATAAACATTAAACAAATTCAGAGAGAAGACACACTTCAAAAACACACCTTGATCTACTTAAAAGCTTCGATCAAGAGACACACACTCGTGCTTAAAAGATTAGAGTGACAAATATCAAACACAACCTATTCCAATACATCATCAAAGGACAATTGCTTGAAGTACAAGAGACAGCTACAGAACTATGGTTCTTCATAATTAACAATTCACTCTCTCTGCGTTCCAAATTAGTATTGCAGTCTTCTTATATGCAGCTCTTGGGTCTTGGGCTTTTTTTAGAAGCAAATTAGGGTTAACCAAGTTAATCTAATTTACACGCCATTTGGTTGTTACAGAATGTGCTGTCAGCGAAATCTTTTGGACAAAATATTCAGCACACAATAAAAGGTTTCCTAAATTGTAGATTGAGAGAAATCAGGAAACACAATTAATAAAATATAACAGCTTTTGCTGTTAGACAAGGATGTCATGTCATCGGTCATGACATTCACCAACAGAACCTGTATTAGCTAAACACAAATGCAACCTGCATAACACAATATAAATCATGTCATGACATCAGTCAAGACATTAAATACCCAGGTTTGTTTGACCACAAATGCAGCCAACATGAAAAACATCTACATATCTCATTTTTCTCTTATCTTTCCCTCACACTTCATCACAAAATAGCAAAGCGGAATAAAAATACACATCATTAATTATATGATTATCACTCTTCTCGCTCTTGCATCTGTTCCTCCCTCATTATGGCATCATCCACTTCAAATGGCTATATATTTTCTTAACATTCTTCCCTGGAATACTATATCTAATCTCTCTCCTACCCAACTTCTATATCATCTCGGTCCTTATTACACACATCTTGGCGTCTTCGATTGTCTTTGTTATCCATTGTTTCCCTCCACTACCATTTACAAATTACAACCCCGCTCGACTTCGTGTGATTTCTTAGGGTATCACCCTAATCATAGAGGCTATAAATGTTTTGATTTATCAATAGAAAAATCATCATCTCATGCCATGTCATCTTTGATGAGACTCGATTTCCCCTTGCTTGTCTATCCTTCGCATATGCCCCTACATACAACTATTTCACTGATGCTGATTGGGATGGATGTCCCAACACCCGTCGATCTACTTCTTGTTATTGTGTTTTTTTGTGACAACCTAATTTCATGGTCTCCTAAGAGACAATCCACACTTCCTTGTTCCTATGCAGAAACTGAGTATTAGGGTGTTGCTAATGTGTTTCAAAATCATGTTGGTTCCGCAACCTTCTCTTAGAGCTTCATTTTCCCCTTTCCCGGGCTACTTTGGGTTTGGTGTGACAATGTCAGTGCTATTTGCCTATTTGGCAATCCAATTGATCGCGACTTTACGTGTCTATAAATCTGATGACTGCAAGTGCACAGTCGTGTCGTGTAGTTTTAAAAGATATCGAATCCACAGGGACTATGAATCGATCTACCGTTATCTAAGGTTACTATGTAAAGCTAGGGCTACTAAAATTTTGATTGTTCCTAAGGGAGAGTGATAATGAGAAATAAAGAATAAAAGACAGGTATCAGTATGTATTTCGTTTAACTTAAGGTAATCCGAAGGTCCATTGGCTTTTGCATAATTTAATTAAAAATCTTTACTAATTCAATTGATTAAAAATCCTCGTCTCAAACTTTCGCTCTGTTGATTCAGATTACTATCCTAATCCTAATGTACGCTTTCGCCATCCCATTAGATTTTAGAAGAGCTTTTTGGAAACAACGTAATTAATAAAATGCCTATTTTATGAAGTTGTTATCTATTTAAATCTCCTAATCTCAAACATTCGCTCTGTTGACTCGGAACATGCTAATATCCCTAACGTACGCTTTCGCCATCCCGCTCGGGTGTAAAAACAATTTTTGAAAATAAATAAGTCCCAATTAGTTTTAATACGCTTTCGCCATCCTTAAAACTAATGTCCTATGTCTACTATCTGATTAAAGATCTCAAACTTTCGCTCTATTGATTTTAACCTTTGACCGTCTTAACCCCTCAAACTTTCGCTCTATTGGTTTTAAGACTTACTAATTAAATTAGACATATAAACCAAAAATAAGTGATATTTAATAAACATAATTAAGCCAATTTATTTCGGATCCCTCAGTTAACTTACTCTACATACCGACACCTTAGTAATTTAGCCAGACATATTAATATGGTTAAACATGCATAAATAGATTCGGTTCATAATAATAGGCATGTTAATAGGCATACAATATATCATGCAAATAAACATATAAATAAGGCGGTAAATATTAAACCTGAATTAAATAAATGGCAAGTAAATCTTCAAGTATCGAACCTCCACCACAAGTTGGCTGGATCGTTCTTCGGAATTTAAACGGACAGAAAATAAAACAAGGAATTAAAAATGATAAATCTAACGTAAGGCTAGATTTATAAAAAGTTCACAACAATTTCCGGTGTAGAAATCGTTGTGAGAAAATAAGTGTTTGAATGAAAGCAGAATGAAAAAATATGGTTCGCGGTACAATTTCGGCAGCACTTCGTTAGCAGGAAATCGGACCCTTTGGACTGAACTGACTGCTTCTATTTATAGGGGATGCTTTGCAGTGACGTTGCGTGAAAAGAGGAAGCTCTTCAGACTGGCTTGGAGACGTGCGTCTCCGATTCTTCAGGAAGACTGGGCGCATGACTTGAGACGTGCGTCTCAAGTGGAGAAACTTTAGGGAAATGGAGATGTGCGTCTCCCTTTTGCTGATGTGGCATAGAGACATTGGAGACGTGCGTCTCCGCTTACTTGTGTGGATTGGGCTGCTTTCCTTCGTGGGCTGGATTGCTTCATTGGGTCTTTGGGTCTCTTTCAGCACACTTGGGCCTTATTTGTACTCCCTTTTTACTTCAGCACCTATTTTTCGTCTTTTAGGCATAGATATGGGTCGTTTTAGCTCCATTTCTTCTCTTTTTCACAATTAGTCATAATAAGAGTGTAAAACCTGAAACAAAGCAAAAACTCGCGTAATATCATAATAAATCAATATAATAAACGGAAAATGCTATAAATATCTATGAATTTCAAGCTAAATATACGATATAAAATCGTGTTATCAAATTCCCCCAGACTTGAACCTTTGCTTGTCCTCAAGCAAAATAACAAGATAGAAATGGGAGGACAGCGAAATGAAACACGCTTCCACCACATCGTTCGTTCATACTAAGCTACATTGTGTTCTTGTTTGAAAATAATGTTGCAGATCCAAACAATAAACTTATAGTAGCGACACTAGACAACTCCCAGTATGCATACCAATCCGAATCATGCCATTATAGCTCGACCTTTTGACTCGTCATCATGTTTTACCCTTTTCATTCGCGCGCAATCACATTAAGCCCATTATCTTGACACGCACATAGCAGAGTAGTCGGTTAGTGACTATGATCCTTCTCATGGAGTTCTGGCACAATATGTGGTATACTCCTTAGCATTCACTTGTAGATTGTGGGGAATCGGACAATAGTCCTTCCTACCAAGTTCAGTACCAGATGACTTCTGAACCAATCAACAATGAGTTTTTAAATTCTTTGTATTTGAGATTTGCGACCGTTAGGTTAAATGATCTTGTGAGGATCACCTTACTTAGTAGGCACATTTCTTATTATGGTTAAGCACATAATTATTATTATGAGGATCATACACTTATATTCATCGACTCTCTGCGTAGTTTGTATCTAAGACGGTGCCGACTGCTAGAATAAACTACTAAGGGTTACTTCAAAAATTAAAGTCGATGGTTTCGGTATAACGGGTATTCAAATCGGTTACGCATACTTGGGGGTTTTAGAGTGTCAGGACAATAAGGGTATTGACTTGAATCAATTTCTATGTGTTGAGTGTTTGAGTAGCTTCGTATTTCTCAAACGTGTGGGGTTTGCGTTTATCGTTTAAGAGCAAAAATTTTTGTTATGGCTCAAGAAAATGGAAGAAATTGAAATAACTACGGAATTATAAGGATAAGACTTGAAATTCCATAAATATTCTTTATTGAATTAGAAAAAACATTACAAGGAAGGGAAACAAACTAAAAGGAAAGGAAATAAACTAAAAGGAAATAAAACTAAAGCAAGTAATACGACTCCCCCAGACTTAGATGATGCAATGTCCTCAGTGCATGAGAACTACTCCTCAGTGTTGCGGTTGCGTGAACTGGTTGCGCCTCTTGTACGAACACGGCGACGTCTATCAGTAGGAGAGCCATTCACACGAATGTTAAGATCATGCAATTGTGTAGCAATTTCAGTGTATTGGCCTTCGTTCCTAATAGCATAGTCACGGTGCTCCTGTTGCATCTCTCGAATAAGCCTCAGTGTTTCATTTTGATTTGTCTGCATAGCTTGAAATAGGTGGTCTTGTCGTTGAATTGCAGCATACATGGCATCAAGAGTGATAGGCGGAGGGTTGTTTTGAGGAGGTTGGTTGTCATCAGCTTGTCCTTGGTTGAGTTCTTCTTCATTTGCATCCACAGGTTCATTAGGATGTTCAGGTTGGTTATCTTGAGGATTGTCTTCAATGAGCCTCCAACGCTGAACATAACGGATGTTGATTCTTTCGGGGCACGGAAGGATGACATAAGGAATCAGAACTTTGTTGACGACCAAAGTGTATCGGCCATCATGGCGGGGTGAAACCAAGTGGGAGTCACGGCAATAAGTGAGGTCGAGTGATTGAGCAGGCATCATGAGATGAGAGAGTGAGAGGAGATCATCACCAAGACCTAAAGCACATGCCAAGGTGGTAATAAGTCCGCCAAACAAAAAGGGGTTTGTAGCGGGGGCGTTGACACAGCTTTGGATGTGTTGGAGCATAAAAGGTGCAGCGTTGAAACGGTGATTGTTTAGCGCACAGTAAAGGAAAAATAGTTCATGTTTATTTATCTTATGGTTGTTGGATCTCGCAAAAATAGTATGCCCCAAAACACGTTGAAAATAACGTATAGCGGGGTTTTGAATGTGAGAAGCATGTAGAGCCCTCCAACCAGTAGGAACTTCGCCAGTGAGATTAAACCACAGGTCGAAAGCATGTTGCTCCCATGAACGACCATTGAGTTCTTGAAAGATAGTGCGGAGAGCATTTGGTGACGTATTAAAGTGCAAGTACGTAGCCACTACTTCTTGATCCAAAGTATATTCACGGTTGAACATCCGAAATTGGATGCTACCGGTTGAGAGCGGTTGATTAGAAGGAGTGTCGTAGTTGAAAGAACTCAAGAATTCTAAGACGAGCGGCTCATAAGTTGGTACGGGTTCGGTACAAAGATGGTGTAGGCTAGATTTAGTGAGTAAACAGGTGACACCATCAATGAGGCCTAGTGTTTCTAGACATTCGATGTTCACAAATTTTGTGGGAACGACCGAACGTTCATAGAAAGCGAGGTATTTGGTTCTTTGAGCATCGTTGTCGTCTTCTCGGAGAATAATATTTGAAAGGTCGGGAGGTGGTCTCTCAGGACGCACACTACGGATGATTGAACGTGGAGGCATGGTGAGTTTGAAAATGGAAAATAGAAATGAGAGTAGAATGGTAGAAAATGGTATGAAGGTTGTGAAAAGTAAGAGTGGTGGTGGTGTGGTTTTATAGTGAGGTTTGAGAATGGTGTGGTTAATGTAGAATTAAAATGGAATTATGGTGGTGTTTGAAGTTTGAATGGAATAGAAGATTGGGAAATGATGAAGAATCAAGAGGTGAATGATGGGGGATGAATGAGGTTAATGGTGTTAAGTGGAAGAAATAATGGGAAGAATGAAGAGGAATGAATGTTGAATTTTGAAATTCAAATTCAAAATTCAAAATGGGGAGTAAAGAGGGTCTTCTGCATGGTCAAATGGTGCAGACTGCTGGCCTTGGGAGACGCGCGTCTCCGGCAGTCAGTCTGCTGGGGGACAGGGCATGGAGACGGGCGCCTCCTGTCCTTTGCATGCAGAGGCTGGTCCCACAGATGCGGAGACGTGCGTCTCCTTGCCTAGGGAAGTGGTTTCCACGCGTGCAAGGGTGGACTAACTCTGACAGCAGCATTAATACAGAATACCAGCTCAGTACAGTGTAATTGTATCATACTATAAACGGCAAAAATATGGTATACAGGAATGCATAGCAGTTTAATAGTGATGTAGTAAAAACACAGCAGCAGTAATAAATAGAATATTGCATTTAAAATTAAACCGGTACTGAGTGTTAACAGGAGCAGAATGTAAAAGTGCAGAAAATTAAATTCTAAACTAGGAATTTGAAATTACTAAAACTAGAAATAAAATCTAATAATCTAAACGGTAACATCTAGCCACGTCTATTGTTGTGCACATTAGAATAAATGTGTTTGAAGACTTCGTCGAACTGAGCATTGACGGTGTCGATGAAATTGAAGAAATGCATTTGCAAAGTGTGAAGCTCGTTGCGCACATGTTGTACATCTTGTTGCAGTGCAGTGATGGCTTGCTCGTGCGTGTTCAGATTAGGCATTCTTTGATTTACTGATGCGGTGGAAGCAGCGGGTTGTTGTGGCTCGAGCTCGACATCAGTCATATCAACAGTGTAATCATCAGCAGAATCTTCAGAAGGAGTTTCAGGCTCATACTCATGTATAGGTTCATTTACAGAAAGAGGTTCATAATCAGGAATGGGTTCATCTTCCGGATTAGGGTCATAGTATCCAGGAGGAGTGTCAGGCTCAGATTCTGATACGTGCATTTCCTCATCAAAATGTTCATAAGCTTGAGGGGTTTCAGGTGAGGGTTCTCTCTCAGGAATCTGACCATAGTAAAGCCAGTTAGCAGGGTTGTGCACACTCGTCCTTGGACTCGGTAAGGTGAACTGATCCAATACTTTGTTATCAATGAGTAAATCAAACTGATCAGGTCCAAGGTTACCGATGATACCTCGGTTAAAGCAGAAATGAATGTCCATAGAATTGTGGGAACCAAGAGGTGTCAATCTAAGCAAAGGTACTCTCATTCCTATAGCATTAGCAATCATAGTGACAAATCCGCCGATCCTAATAGGTGAAACTTCGTCTTGCGTGATGCGCTCGAAGTTTGTTAGCATGAATGCGATGGCATTGACCGGGCGATTCTGAGAGGAGCAGAACATGATGAATAACTCTTCTCTAGAAACTTCAGTGATATTATCAGGTTTTCCAAAGATGTAGTGAGCAATGATCTTATGGAAGTATCTGAAAGCGGGGTTATGGATGTTCTCAGACTGGAATTCGTTCTCTTCAGGGTTGTCGTTTCCAGTGATCTTGCCCCAGTATCTTTCCAACTCCCAGTAAGCAAGACTGTCTTCAGCTACTCGGGTGTATGCATCTGATCCATGAGGTAGCTCTAGCATTTCAGCAAAATCTCGGATGCAAAAATTAAATTCCATACCAAAGAGTCTAAAGAGAATGACTCCTTTTCTCAGTCCTTGTCCACAGTTGGGAAGATAGGTCAGGGAGCTCAAGAATTCCAGAGTGAGCTTCCGGTAGGTACTAAACTTGCGGAACAAGTGAGAACCAGTCCACCCGATTTGATCTAGCAGGTGCAAAACGCTCTCTTCGATACTAAGTTGTACCATAGTCGGTTGGTGAGGGTAGCAAGTCAAATCCATTTGTCTTTCAGCTAGCTTATCAAATCTTGCTTCTTGTCCTCTACCACGGAACACAACTTCCATATTATCGACTTCTTGCATCTTAGTTAGTAGTTAAGAAAAACCTAGAAGTTGAAAATATTAAGATTAAATTAGAATTAGGCTAGTGTTTATTTAAAATAGAAATAAAATTAAATAACAAGTTATAATAATAAATATAATTATAAAAGGAAATATTTTCTCGAATTAAGATAGCAGTTATAATTATAATAATTATTATAAGATGTATGAAAAAAAGTAAAAATGATTAAAATTAAAATAATTAAAAATAGAATAGATTATTTAGATGAAAATTAAAAGGTTAAAAATAAAAATAAAATAAAATAAAAGAATAAATGAATGTGGGTTGTCTCCCACCAAGCGCTTTGTTTTATGTCGTAAGCTCGACGATTTTAAAAATAGAAAACTATTTTTTCGAATGAGCGGGCAGCTCGTCAAGTTTAAAAACTTTGATGTTTTCATCGTGTTCGAGATGATGGTAATACTTAAGGCGTTGCCCATTTACGACAAAAGGTTTGACGGTTTCTCCTTTGATTTCTATCGCTCCACTCGGAAATATGTTAGTTATTTCGAAAGGGCCGGACCATCTAGATCGTAACTTACCAGGAAATAATTTTAGTCTAGAATTGAATAAAAGTACTTTATCTCCTATGCTAAAAATTTTCCTAGATATACGCTTGTCGTGCCATTTTTTCGTTCTCTCTTTATAGATTTTGGCGTTTTCGTAAGCGTCTTGTCTAAGTTCTTCCAATTCGTTTATGTCTAGAAGTCGTCTCTCACCAGCGGCAGTGTAGTTTAGGTTTAAGTTCTTAATGGCCCAATAGGCTTTATGTTCTAACTCTACCGGTAGGTGGCATGATTTTCCATAAACGAGTTTGAATGGGGTAGTTCCTATTGGAGTTTTGAAAGCTGTTCTATAAGCCCATAAAGCTTCATTTAGCTTGGTTGACCAATCTTTCCTAGATATAGCAACAGTTTTCTCCAATATTTGTTTTATTTCGCGGTTAGATACTTCTACTTGTCCGCTTGTTTGTGGGTGGTATGGTGTAGTTATTCGATGATTTACTCCATATTTTCGAAGGAGTTTCTCAAGTATTCTTGAAATGAAATGGGAACCACCATCGCTAATTACCAATCTTGGCACACCGAACCTAGGGAAGATTACGTTTTTGAAGAGTTTGATAACTACTCGTGTATCGTTTGTAGGAGAAGCGATAGCCTCTATCCATTTTGAAACGTAATCGACAGCTACGAGTATATATTGATTTCCAAACGACGACGGAAATGGACCCATAAAGTCTATTCCCCAAACGTCAAATATTTCTACTTCAAGAATGCCTTTTTGAGGCATTTCATCACGTCTCGAAATGTTTCCGGTTCGTTGGCATCTATCACAGTTTATTACAGCAAAATAAACGTCTTTCCACAGGTTGGGCCAGAAAAGTCCAGATTGAAGGATTTTGGCGCAGGTTCTAGATGTGCTATGGTGTCCTCCACACGGTGCAGAATGGCAGTGTGTTATTATACTTCCTATTTCTTCCTCGGGTACACAACGTCTAAAGATTCCATCGGGGCCTCTTTTGAACAGGAGTGGGTCGTCCCAATAGTAATGTTTTAGGTCATGGAAGAATTTCTTCTTCTGTTGGTAACTTAGATCAGGAGGAAGCACACCAGCAGCTAGGTAGTTTACGAAATCTGCTTACCAAGGTGTGTCAGAGCGGGCTAAAGCTATTTCAGCTAAGTTGTTGGTTTCAGCGTTTGGATGGTATGGTTCGAATTCATTTGCTTTTAATTGAGCGATGAGTCTTTCATAAGGGAAATCATCGTCAATTGGTACTTGTTCGGGTTTTAGATTTTCCAATCGAGAGAGGTGATCTGCTACGACATTTTCAGTACCCTTTTTATCTTTAATTTCCAGGTCGAACTCTTGTAGTAACAAGATCCATCTCAAAAGTCTTGGTTTGGCGTCCGTTTTGGTTAGGAGGTACCTAATGGCGGCATGGTCAGTGTATATGATTATTTGGGCTCCTACCAGGTAAGAACGGAACTTGTCTAGTGCAAATACGACAGCTAATAATTCTTTTTCTATCATGGCGTAATTCATTTAAGCTTCGTCTAGGGTTCTACTCGCATAGTATATGACATGTAGTTTCTTATCTTTTCTTTGCCCTAGAACGGCTCCTACAGCATAATCACTTGCGTCACACATTATTTCGAAAGGTTCATTCCAGTCGGGAGGTTGCATAATTGGCGCAGAGATTAATGCTCGTTTAAGCATATGAAATGCTTCAGTGCATTTATCGGTAAAAATGAATTCGGCGTCTTTCATTAGTAGTTCAGTTAAGGGTTTTGTAATTTTAGAGAAATCCTTAATGAAACGTCGGTAAAAACTAGCGTGTCCCAGAAAACTTCTTATTTCTCTAACGGTTTTAGGAGGTTGAAGGTTTTCAATAATCTCGATTTTTGCTTTATCTACTTCGATCCCTCTATCGGATACGATGTGTCCAAGTACAATTCCTTGTCGAACCATGAAATGGAATTTTTCCCAATTAAGGACTAGGTTAACGCTTACGCATCATTTAAGTACCAGTTCAAGGTTCTCTAAACATGTTTCGAAGCTTCCTCCACAGACAGAGAAGTCGTCCATAAAGACCTCCATTATTCCATCTAGGAAGTCGGCAAATATTGCCATCATGCATCTTTGGAAGGTCGCGGGTGCATTGCAAAGCCCAAAAGGCATTCGTCTATAAGCGAATGTACCATAAGGACAAGTAAACGTGGTCTTCTCTTGGTCGTCAGGGTGGATAGGAATTTGGAAAAATCCGGAGTATCCATCCAGATAACAGAAATGTGAGTGTTTAGCTAGGCGTTCGAGCATTTGATCTATGAAAGGTAAAGGGAAATGGTCTTTTCGGGTAACTTTGTTTAGCTTCCTATAGTCAATGCACATTCTCCATCCAGTTTGGGTACGTTGTGCTACAGATTCGCCTTTAGCGTTAGTGATTACAGTAACTCCTCCTTTCTTTGGTACGACGTGAACAGGGCTAACCCATTTACTATCGGATATAGGATATATTATTCCGGCTTCTAGCAGCTTTTGGATTTCCTTTTTAACCACATCACTCATAATAGGATTTATCCGCCTTTGATGTTCCCTAGAGGTTTTACAATCGTCTTCGAGCATAATGCGGTGCATACAGAGGGAAGGACTTATTCCTTTCAAATCTGATATGTTATATCCTAAAGCGGTTGGGTATTTTCTTAGGACATCAAGTAATTTTTCAGTCTCGGTTCGTCCTAAGTTGGCGTTCACTATAACTGGTCGGTTTAGTTCTTTGTCTAGAAATTCGTATCTAAGATCGGTAGGAAGTGTTTTCAGCTCTATAGCAGGTTTCTTAGGTCCAGGTATAGGATCGGGAGTTAAAGCTAAGCATTCACTCAGGTGGTCATCTTGATATTCCTCACGCCAGTTGTCATCTTCAAGAATTGGCGGCATAGGAATTCTTAGGATCTCAGTTTCCTTATTTGGTTCGGATTTTATTTCTTTGACACACTCGTCGATTATGTCAGCAGAACAGCATGTGTCAATTATAGAAGGTGCTTTTAGGAATTGGGAAAGGATAAATTCTATTTTCTCTTCTCCTACTTCGAAAGTAAGCTTTCCTCGCTTTACATCTATAATTGCACCAGCGGTTGCTAAGAACGGTCTTCCTAATATGATCGGGATGTTAGAATCTTCTTGGATATCCATTATGATGAAGTCAGTTGGGATGTAGAATTGACCTACACAAACAGGGATATTTTCTAACATTCCTACAGGGTATTTTACTGAACGGTCAGTTAGTTGAAGAGACATTCTCGTTGCTTTAAGCTCACCTAGATTTAGTTTCTTATAGGTTGAAAGAGGCATCAAACTAACACTAGCTCCTAAATCGCACAAGGCCTTCTCTATAATGGTTTTACCTATTACGCAGGGTATAGAGAAACTACCAGGGTCTTTCAGTTTTGGAGGCATGTTATTTTGGATGATAGCGCTACATTCAGCGGTAAGCGTTACGGTTTCGTTATCCTCGAGTTTCTTTTTGTTTGATAAGATTTCTTTTAGGAATTTAGCGTACGAAGGCATTTCAGTTATGGCTTCTGTGAATTGTATGGTTATGTTTAATTGTTTCAAAAGTTCTACAAATCTTTTAAATTGCGCTTCGGTTTTTGATTTGGCTAATCTCTGAGGATAAGGAATTGGTGGCTTATAAGGTGGTGGTGGAACATAAGGTTTCTCTTTTTCAGGTTCCACTTCGTTATTGTTCTCTTTAGTCTTAGCAGTTTGGTCATCAGTTGATGTCTTTTGGGTTTCCTTTGGTTCTTGTTGTGACATGGGTACGTTTTGAGTTCTAGGATCAATGGGTCCATCGTAATTCGTTCCACTTTGTAGTGTTATTGCGTTCGCATGTCCTTTAGGATTAGGTTGTGGTTGAGCAGGAAACGTGCCAGCAGGGGCAGCAGTAGGTGCTTGTTGTTGGGCTACTTGTGAGATTTGAGTTTCTAGCATTTTGTTATGAGTAGCTAAAGCATCTACTTTGTTCGATAGTTGTTTTAGTTGCTCGCTGTTGTGGATGTTTTGGTTCAGGAAGTCTTTATTGGTTTGTTGTTGGGAAGCTATAAAGTTTTTCATCATGATTTCTAGATTCGACTTCCTAGGGGTATTTTGAGCAGCTACAGGCGCTTTTTGGTAGCCAGGTGGTACAGCAGGTGCTTGTCCAGGTGCGTACAACGCATTGTTGTTCTTATAAGAAAAGTTCGGGTGGTTTTTCCATCCAGGGTTGTACGTGTTAGAATAAGGGTTTCCTTGAGCATAGTTTACTTGATCAGATGGGACTCCAGTCAAGAGTTGACATTCGGCAACTACATGTCCAGTCAATCCACAGATCTCGCAGTTAGGTGTTACAGCAGCAGCGGTGGCTGAAGGAGTGATGGTTAAGTTCTCGATCTTTTGAGTTAAAGCGTCTACTTTAGCGTTAACGCGGTCTATACCACTTACTTCGTACATTCCTCCTTTGGTTTGGGTTTTCTCTAGAGCGGCTCGTTCTCCACCCCATTGGTAATGGTTTTGTGCCATGTTCTCTATGAGTTTGTATGCTTCATCATGGGGTTTGTCCATTAATGCTCCGCCAGCAGCGGCATCTATAGTCATTTTAGTGTTATATAAGAGACCACCATAGAAAGTATGGATGATCAGCCATGATTCGAGTCCATGATAAGGGCATATTCTAAGCATGTCCTTGTAACGTTCCCAAGCTTCGAAGAGTGATTCGTTATCTTTCTGGGTAAATCCGTTGATTTGACCTCTAAGCATAGCAGTTTTGCTAGGCGGAAAGTATCTCGCTAAGAATACTCTCTTCAATTCGTCCCATGTGGTTATGGAATTAGAAGGCAGGGATTGAAGCCACGCTCTAGCTCTATCTCTTAAGGAGAAAGGAAAGAGACGTAATCGAATAGCTTCGGGACTAACGTTGTTAGCTTTGACAGTGTCGGCGTATTGCACGAACACAGATAAATGAAGGTTAGGGTCGTCTACAGGGCTTCCATAGAATTGATTCTGTTGAACAGCTTGGACCAGCGAAGGTTTCAGTTCGAAATTGTTTGCCTCAATCGCAGGTGGTGCGATACTTGAGTGCGATTCAGCGCGCGAAGGAGCGGCATAGTCTCTAAGCGGACGAAGAGCAGCCATCTCTAACTTTGGGATAATTTGATTGATTTGATCAGTAAAAGTCAATTCCTGATTAATAGGAATTGGTGCTACTTCGGGAAGATTGCGAGCTCGACATTTGACGTTAATGAAACGTTCGATCTCGTTAATTAGTTGTATTAAATCTCCTCCTTGTGAACGAGTATTTGGCATACAATCGTTCAGAAAGAAAGGGAAGAATTGTCCTAGTCTCTACGGTGTAACAGTGAGTTACGATATCGACTTAAATAGTCCCCGGCAACGGCGCCAAAAACTTGATCGCGACTTTACGTGTCTATAAATCTGATGACTGCAAGTGCACAGTCGTGTCGTGTAGTTTTAAAAGATATCGAATCCACAGGGACTATGAATCGATCTACCGTTATCTAAGGTTACTATGTAAAGCTAGGGCTACTAAAATTTTGATTGTTCCTAAGGGAGAGTGATAGTGAGAAATAAAGAATAAAAGACAGGTATCAGTATGTATTTCGTTTAACTTAAGGTAATCCGAAGGTCCATTGGCTTTTGCGTAATTTAATTAAAAATCTTTACTAATTCAATTGATTAAAAATCCTCGTCTCAAACTTTCGCTCTGTTGATTCAGATTACTATCCTAATCCTAATGTACGCTTTCGCCATCCCATTAGATTTTAGAAGAGCTTTTTGGAAACAACGTAATTAATAAAATGCCTATTTTATGAAGTTGTTATCTATTTAAATCTCCTAATCTCAAACTTTCGCTCTGTTGACTCGGAACATGCTAATATCTCTAACGTACGCTTTCGCCATCCCGCTCGGGTGTAAAAACAATTTTTGAAAATAAATAAGTCCCAATTAGTTTTAATACGCTTTCGTCATCCTTAAAACTAATGTCCTATGTCTACTATCTGGTTAAAGATCTCAAACTTTCGCTCTATTGATTTTAACCTTTGACCGTCTTAATCCCTCAAACTTTCGCTCTATTGGTTTTAAGACTTACTAATTAAATTAGACATATAAACCAAAAATAAGTGATATTTAATAAAACATAATTAAGCCAATTTATTTCGGATCCCTCGGTTAACTTACTCTACATACCGACACCTTAGTAATTTAGCCAGACATATTAATATGGTTAAACATGCATAAATAGATTCGGTTCATAATAATAGGCATGTTAATAGGCATACAATATATCATGCAAATAAACATATAAATAAGGCGGTAAATATTAAACCTGAATTAAATAAATGGCAAGTAAATCTTCAAGTATGGAACCTCCACCACAAGTTGGCTGGATCGTTCTTCGGAATTTAAACGGACAGAAAATAAAACAAGGAAATAAAAACGATAAATCTAACGTAAGGCTAGATTTATAAAAAGTTCACAACAATTTCCGGTGTAGAAATCGTTGTGAGAAAATAAGTGTTTGAATGAAAGCAGAATGAAAAAATATGGTTCGCGGTACAATTTCGGCAGCACTTCGTTAGCAGGAAATCGGACCCTTTGGACTGAAGTGACTGCTTCTATTTATAGGGGATGCTTTGCAGTGACGTTGCGTGAAAAGAGGAAGCTCTTCAGACTGGCTTGGAGACGTGCGTCTCCGATTCTTCAGGAAGACTGGGCGCATGACTTGAGACGTGCGTCTCAAGTGGAGAAACTTTAGGGAAATGGAGACGTGCGTCTCCCTTTTGCTGATGTGGCATAGAGACGTTGGAGACGTGCGTCTCCGCTTACTTGTGTGGATTGGGCTGCTTTCCTTCGTGGGCTGGATTGCTTCATTGGGTCTTTGGGTCTCTTTCAGCACACTTGGGCCTTATTTGTACTCCCTTTTTACTTCAGCACCTATTTTTCGTCTTTTAGGCATAGATATGGGTCGTTTTAGCTCCATTTCTTCTCTTTTTCATAATTAGTCATAATAAGAGTGTAAAACCTGAAACAAAGCAAAAACTCGCGTAATATCATAATAAATCAATATAATAAACGGAAAATGCTATAAATATCTATGAATTTCAAGCTAAATATACGATATAAAATCGTGTTATCACCAATCCAGTATCAGTGTACTAAACACATTGAGATGAACATTTACTTTTTTCAAGAGAAGGTCGCTCGTGGTCAGGCACGCGTTCTTCATGTTCCTTCACAGCACCAGATTGTTGATATCTAAACCAAAGGCCTCCCTAGATATCTCTTTGATGATTTCCAGAACAATCAAAACATTTGTCGACCTTCCACATCACCTTCGGGAGTGTGATAGAATCTGTATTTATTTATAATTATGATTTACTTATAATTATTTGAAATCGGATCAACTCTCATATACTATATATACTCTTTATCAGTAATGAGAAAATACACAAAAAAATCAATTATTTACCATAAATAAGTTGAAAACCCAATTTTTTTTTTCTACTATTTACATCTTTCTAGTATTTTAGACTCTTTTTAGTGTACTAACCTCGACAACCAATTATCTTACAATAAAAAAAACTTGAAAAAGATGGTTGAATCTTGTAAATTTTGTGCATATAGAGCAGTGTTCCTACAGTTTGCAGATTTATGTATTTGTTAGTTATTTTGTATGATCAATTTTAGTTATTATGAGAAGATGTGATTGAGTTATGGCCCCCAAATTTTATAAAAAATATTTACATGCTAAACGTGTTGATAATGTCTTTATACTCAAGTTTGTGGTTGTCATATGAAGGCTCAGTTTAACTTTATATTGACCCCTCTTTTTCTTGTCTTCAATGATACTATATTTTTGAAACCGATTCACAACAGTTGTAGCACACTTATCATATTCCATTCTATAATTATCATTCAAAAATAGTACAAAAAAATATTTATTTTGGCCTAAACATAGTGCCCCACCATTTCTATTACAAGACAACTTTGGTCAGTAGCATCTAACATTCTAGCTTTTTCTAAAAGAAGACAAACCAACAAAATTTTATAATAAGCATTCTTTTATAATGCTATCATGAGTATTTCAAGATATTATAAACTGGAAAAGTGATGGAGAAAAACCCTAGTTCATCAAGAATTGACAGAAAATTCATTGAGAGAAAAAGAAGAAAAGAAATGAAAACTCTTTGCCACAAACTCACTTCAACTCTTCCTCATCAAACCTCTAAGGCTTCTTTCTTTTCCTTCTCAATTTTTCTTTACTCTCATCTTCTTCTCTTAGTTTCTTAATTTTTCATATGAACTATGCTAGAAAAATATAACAAAATCTCTAGTGTTGTGTCACTGATTAAATTTATGTGTTGTAGGCTATTTCGATGCCGGATCGGGTAGAGGAAGCAACAAATTACATAAAAAAGTTACAGATAAATTTGGAGAAAATGAAGGAAAAGAAGAAGTTTCTACTAGAAACTCAAAGGCAAAAGAAGTTGATGTTAAAATCTCCAAAAATTGAGATCCAACAAATAGGTTTAACATTAGAGGTTTTTCTAATAACTGGATTGAATTCTCAGTTTATGTTCAATGAAACCATTAGAATTCTGAATGAAGAAGGAGTTGATATTGTTAATGCTAGCTATAAAGTCAATGAAGATTCAGTTTTCCATTCAATACATTGTCAGGTAAATAATAACCCTAAATTGTTATTACTGCTAAATGACTATTGAAGTTCCTTTAGCATGTATTATAGTTATTAAACTCTCTACATTTGCATTATTTCTAGGTACAAGAATTTGGCAATGAAAGTGCAAGAATATCTGAGAGATTGAACAAGTTTATGCATGATTATTAGCCTAATGCATGTCTTTGATTTCACTATATAAGCTATTATATATAAATCTATAAATGTGTGCATTTTGTAATATTTTTCTATATCAATGCTGGTGTTTAGATTCTGCTTTTTAATTTTATATAGAAGAAATGGAAAATATCTGAATTAAAAGTTCTGACTTATATATATTATTTTAATATTGGGGAAAACTCATGTTTCATGCTTCTTCTGATATCAATAAAAGTAATATATGTTTTTCTGCAGCTGTTCGTACTAGTTTCCTCTGATGTGTCCATGCAGGTTGAGTGCTCATTGCTTTAACTGGGATTGTCACCCACTTCATGTTAGGCTTGTTTTTCTTTCCTTTTGTAGGCATGGTAGCATTTTCAACCGGTTACTTTTTCTGGTTCAAAGCTAGTTTAGGCTGAATTTTGTTACAAACTTGGATTGTATATGCCCAATCATAGAACAATTGTTACAAAAATCGGGCATTCATAGATTTTTTTACCACACTGCCATGTTTCTGAAAAGATAATACCAACATGCCACAAGTTGAAACAAAAACACCAAAATGCCACCTTTTACCCATTGGTTCGGCCAGAGTTTGGACGGATGCATGCAAAAATTTTCCCCAGGCCAGGGGTTGGCCGACCCTTAACTGGATCTTTTTTTTTTTAAATTGTTTTAATTGTTTTTTAATTATAATGATTGTTTTTTATTATATTTAATGATTAAAATATATTAAAAAATTAAAAAAATTGTAATAATTAAAAAAATAAATATATGCTAATAATTTTTTTTATTCAAGACATAAACGGTTTACAAGGAAAAAAAGCCTATTTTTTTTTGTTTTGGCTTTTGTTGGACTTTGTGACCCCCCGTGTGACATATGGTGGGTTTCTTTGCTCGCATACCCTTGCCTAACGGTTGGTCATCGTTTGGTGGAGGTTGCCTTTGTGGAGAATCGTCGCTTGAAAGATCATCGTTTTGATGCGACGAATCGCCATCCGCATAGAAAGTCAGTTGTTCTGCAGTTATAGGCGGTAAATTATCAAGTACTTCATCATCAGTGATTTCAACAAGTGGTTGATTTGAAGCCACAAAGGTTTGTGGCATTTGTGATTGAAAGTGTGGAAAGTAGGCATTCGCAGTGTCAAATGTATATTGTGGTTGGGAGAGTGAAGGGGCAGAGGAATGCGGTTGAGATTGGGAGAATGACTGGTCGAAGTCGGGTTGAGGGATTGGGGTGTGATGTAGTGGTGGTCGAAGTGTTGATTGTTATTGATATTGTTGTTGGTGGTTGTGAGATATTGGATCGAACTCTAGTATGGCCGAAGGGTAGCTTCTTGGTTCGACAAGATTAAGCATGAAGTCGAAGGTTGTTCACATGCTTGTGTCGAAGATGCTAGGGTTGTTAGCATGTTAAATTAGGTTTAGTGTTTAAACCCTAATTTGTTAAGTTAGCTTGTTTATTAAGTTGGCTTGTGTAATGGGCCTTGTGGAAAAAGCCCATTAGTTAGTATGTTAGGTTTTATTATAAATAGCATACTAGTCTCTCATCATTGCTAAGCAGCAAATCCTAATTTAGGGTGAGAGAGGTTATTTGTTATTCTTGTAAACTTGTAATCTTATTTTCTAAGAGAAAGTGAAAGAATAGCAGTTATAACCAATTCTTGTGTTCCTCTTCTTCCTTGTCCTTTATTCTTCCCTTGCATTATACTTTGTTCTTGGTATTGAATTCATAACAAATTGGTGCGGTGAGCGTGGAGAAGATGCCTTCAACAAAGTATGAGATTGAAAAGTTCACCGGAGTGAATGATTTCGGTATGTGGCGCTTGAAGATGAAAGCCCTACTGGTTCAGCAGGGTTGTTTGGAAGCGTTGAAGGGAGAGGCAGCCATGAATGCTGCATTAACGGCAACAGAGAAGACAACTATGATCGAGAAGGCACACAACGCAATTTTGTTGAGCCTTGGTGATAAGGTTCTCTGACAGGTATCAAAGGAGACGACGGCATCAGGGTTATGGGCGAAACTTGAAAGTTTGTATATGACCAAATCGCTGGTAAATCGACTCTACCTGAAGCAGGCTTTGTATTCATTCAAGATGGTTGAAGACAAATTGTTGGCTGAGCAGTTGGATATGTTCAACAAGCTGATTCTTGATCTTGAAAATATTGATGTGAAGATCGATGATGAAGATCAAGCGCTGTTACTATTGTGTTCTTTACCTCGATCACATGCTCACTTCAAAGAAACTCTCCTGTATGGAAGGGAGTCCCTGACGTTTGAAGAAGTTCAATCAGCCTTGTATTCTAAAGACTTGAACGAACGAAATGAGCATAAACCTTCGACTATTGGCGAAGGTTTGACCGTTAAAGGAAAACTCTTACAAAAGGATGGTAAGTTTGACAAGAAGAAGGGCAAAAGCCAGTCGAAGTCTTACAGTGGCGAAGCATCTGGCATTCGATGCTATCATTGTAAGAAGGAGGGTCACACAAGAAAGGTGTGCCCTGAACGCCTGAAATATTGTGGAGGTTAGGATAATGGTAATGCAGCCATTGTTCAAGATGATTTCGAATCATCTGATGTCCTTGTGGTTTCGAGCAGTGACTATAGGAAGGAGTGGATTATGGATTCAGGTTGCACTTGGCACATGACTCCAAACAAAGACTTGTTCGAGGAATTATGTGATCAAGATGGTGGATCAGTACTGCTGGGAAACAATACAGCTTACAAAATTGCAGGTGTTGGATCTGTGAGATTCAAACTCCATGATGAGTCAATAAGGTTGTTGACTGAAGTCAGGTATGTTCCTGATTTGAAGAGAAATCTACTTTCTCTTGGTGAATTCGACAAGAAAGGATATGTTTTCCAAGGAGAGAAAAATATGCTAAGAGTCATGAAGGGGTCGAAGGAAGTCTTGAGAGGCATGATGAAACAAGGAATGTATACCCTTGAGGCTGAAGTTGTAAGTGGTTCGACAAATGTTGCATCCACGAAACCTTTGTCGAAGACAGAAATCTGGCACATGAGATTGGGCCATGTCAGTGAAAGGGATCTGGTCGAATTAGGGAAACAAAATCTGCTTGGTGGAGACAAAGTCGAAAAGCTGAAGTTTTGTGAACCCTGTGTACTTGGAAAATCTTGCAGAGTGAAGTTCAACAAAGGAAAACAAAGAACACATGGATCCCTTGATTACATCCATGCTGATCTTTTGGGGCCTGCAAGGTGTCCATCATATTCAGGAGCAAGGTATTTTCTATCCATAGTAGATGATTATTCAAGAAAATTATGGGTATTCATCCAGAAGACTAAGGATGAAACTTTTGAGAATTTCAAAAGTTGGAAGACTCTGGTAGAAAATCAGACTGGCAGGAAGGTTAAGAGGTGGAGAACCGACAATGGCCTTGAATTTTGCAATGAGGCATTCGACATTTTTTTTGCGGCCTTTGGTATTGCAAGACATAGAACTGCTGCAGGTACTCCACAACAAAGTGGTTTGGCTGAAAGGTTTAATCGAACTATTTTGGAGAGAGTCAGATGCATGTTGACTAGTGCGGGGTTAAAGAAGGTGTTCTGGGGTGAGGTTGTTTCGACAGCAACATATCTGATAAACAGATGTCCTTCGACAGCGTTAGATATGAAGACACCTGAAGAAGTTTGGTCGGGACATCCACCAGATCTCGACAAACTAAGAGTATTTGGCTGCGTAGCCTATGCTCATATTAGGCAAGACAAGGTCGAACCTAGAGCTCTGAAATGCATGTTCATGGGATACCCTGAAGGAGTCAAAGCTTATAGGCTATGGTGCCTAGAGCCAGGTCACAGGAGGTGTATCACCAGTCGAGATGTAGTTTTCAATGAAGCTGAAATGGCTTTCAAGAAAACTGATGATGGTCGAAGTGCAGAAGAGCTGGAACAGGTAGAGATTCCTGTTGAGGTGGAGCATGTTGATGTTGAATTGCATATCCCTGATGAAGTCGAAGAAGAATCAGAAGATGCTGAGGAAGTTGAGGAAAATGACGATGACTACCTATTGTCGATAGATAGGTCGAGAAGAGTCATCAAACCACCTCAGAGACTTGGGTATGCAGATCTTATAGCTTATGCATTAATCTCTGCCAGTGAGGTTCTTGATGATGAACCTAGAGATTATAAGGAAGTTATGAGGAGTCGAAATAAGACTGAATGGCTGAAGGCCATGGATGATGAGATGAAATCTCTTCATGATAATCACACTTGGGAACTGATCAAGAAACCTGCTGGGGCAAGGTTAGTCAGCTGTAAATGGATTTTCAAAGTTAAGGAATTAAAGGAGTGACGTCGAAAAGATACAAGGCAAGGTTGGTCGCAAGGGGTTTCACTCAGAAAGAAGGTGTCGACTTCAATGATGTGTTCTCTCCTGTTGTGAAGCATAGGTCCATTCGAATGTTGCTTGCCATGGTGGCACAGTTCGACCTTGAACTGGAACAGATGGATGTGAAGATTGCGTTCTTGTATGGTGATTTAGATGAAACGATCCTGATGAGGCAACCTGAAGGGTATGTCGAAAAGGGAAAGGAAGATTATGTGTGCAAGCTAAAAAAATCTTTATATGGGCTGAAACAATATCCTCGACAGTGGAATAGGAGATTCGACAAGTTCATGGCACACATAAGTTTCATTAGAAGTCAGTTCGATCACTGTGTTTACTTCAGATTTCGACCTGGTAATTCATTTGTTATTTTGTTGCTTTATGTGGATGATATTCTCATAGCAAGCAAAAGTGTCGAAGATGTGATGAGGGTGAAGGCTGAACTCAATAAGGAGTTCGATATGAAGGATCTGGGAGCTGCTTCTAGGATTCTTGGAATTGACATTCGAAGAGATAGAAAGAAGTCGAAGTTATGCCTATCTCAAGAGGCATATCTACGGAAGATTCTTGAAAAGTTTGGTATGTCGAATTCGAAGCCAGTTGTGACTCCAACAAACCCTCAATTCAAGCTGAGTATTGATCATTGTCCCAGTACTGATGTCGAAAGAGCCTATATGAATAGCATCCCATATGCTAATATAGTCGGTTCTTTGATGTGTGCTATGGTCTGTACTAGACCCGACATAGCATACGCAGTAAGTCTTGTAAGCAGGTACATGGCGAATCCTGGAAAGGCTCACTGGCAAGCATTGAAGTGGATTTTAAGGTACATAAATGGGTCTCTGAATAGAGTCCTAATTTATGGTGGAGCCTTAGGTGAAGATAGTAAAGCAGTAATCGAAGGATATGTCGACTCTGATTATGCAGGTTGTATGGATTCCAGAAAATTTATTTCTGGATATGTTTTCACTATGTATGGCACAGCAATTAGTGGTAACACTTTAGAAGGTTGTTGCTCTATCAACCACTGAAGCGGAGTATATTGCCTTAACTGAAGCTGTGAAAGAAGCATTGTGGCTTGAAGGTTTTGCAAAGGAGCTGAAACTTCAAGGTCAGAGTATCACTGTTAAATGTGATAGTCAGAGTGCAATACACTTGTCGAAGAATTCAGCCTATCATGAGCGAACTAAGCACATTGATGTGAGGCTGCATTTCATCAGAGGAGTAATCGAGCGTGGAGAAGTCCAAGTGCTAAAGGTTTCGACTGAAGACAATGCTGCTTATATGATCACCAAGACATTGCCGAGTTGCAAGTTTTTCCACTGTATGCAGTTGATAAAGCTGCATGAAGAAAGCTAGTTTGTTCCCTTGATGTTGTAGAGTTAGATCCAAGGTGGAGATTTGTGAGATATTGGATCGAACTCTAGTATGGCCGAAGGGTAGCTTCTTGGTTCGACAGGATTAAGCATGAAGTCGAAGGTTGTTCACATGCTTGTGTCGAAGATGCTAGGGTTGTTAGCATGTTAAATTAGGTTTAGTGTTTAAACCCTAATTTGTTAAGTTAGCTTGTTTATTAAGTTGGCTTGTGTAATGGGCCTTGTGGAAAAAGCCCATTGGTTAGTATGTTAGGTTTTATTATAAATAGCATACTAATCTCTCATC
Organism: Vicia villosa; assembly: GCF_029867415.1. Classification (NCBI taxonomy): domain Eukaryota; kingdom Viridiplantae; phylum Streptophyta; class Magnoliopsida; order Fabales; family Fabaceae; genus Vicia; species Vicia villosa. Next base: position 231,652,049 of record NC_081180.1, on the reverse strand, counting down.
TTTGCTAAGCAGCAAATCCTAATTTAGGGTGAGAGAGGTTATTTGTTATTCTTGTAAACTTGTAATCTTATTTTCTAAGAGAAAGTGAAAGAATAGCAGTTATAACCAATTATTGTGTTCCTCTTCTTCCTTGTCCTTTATTCTTCCCTTGCATTATACTTTGTTCTTGGTATTGAATTCACAACAGTGGTAGTAGTAGTTTGTTTGGGGGGTTGAGGTGTAAGGACTTGGAATTTGAGATGGTGTGGCAAAAAGTGTGTGTTGTTGTGTGGTTTGAGTGTGTTGGAATGTTTGTTGTGTCAATGAAGATGTTTGGGGTTGGAATTGTGTATGTTGGAATTGTGTTTGTTGGAATTGTGTTGTTGGTTGGAATTATGTTGTTGGTTGGAATTGTGTTGTTGGTTGAAATTGTGTTTGAATTGATTGTGGTATTTCTTGATGAAAGGTGGTATGTGGGGTTGTTTCTTGTGTTGAGGAAGAGGAGGCATAATGACGCGGATCTGCCAAATACGATTCTTGCAACACATATATTAATGGAATATTTCTAAACCATTGCATATATTCATCGGTGTGTTGTAAGGTAGTACTCACATCACCAATCATTGTTAATTTTTTTCTTTCTTTCCACTCGTTGTTCTCAGCAATGTTCAAATCAATATAAGCAGCATCCTTTATATCGTTCTTTGTTATTTCGTGGTGTTCTTGGAGACATCTCGGGGGTTGAGGGATGTTTTGAGTAAACCCAAATTGAAGTCTAACTCTGTCAGCGTGATGCATTTCCACCAGATGAAAACAAATAATATAGGTAGTTGCACTCCATGCCCGAGCTTCTCGTCGAACACAACGTGGATAATATGTGTAAGGCCTCCACAAAAACTGCAAGACATAAATAAATATAAGAGTCGTAATCACGTAGACGAAAGATCTAATATATGGCTTGGTAAAAAACTTACATCTCCAACAACCATGTGATCTAATACGAAACGATATCCAGCTAGATAAGCATTCGAAGATGCGAAATACTCCATACCTCGTTGTGCAAATCTTGCATATTTAAAAAGTGTAATTAGAAATATGCGTTAATTTAGTGGTAAAATAAATATATGGAATAAAGAATTTTCCTAACGGCGTATGCATAAGATGGAGCAATTTCACTCTTTGGAGCAAGTCGTGGAATGTGATAGTAGGTCCACGCAGCGAGAAGGAGTGAGCAGCCTGCAACACTCTTGACTCCTTTTTGACATGCTTTGCACATCTCCCTGTAAAGGTAACACAAACACGCAGACCCCCAACTATATTGGCCGCATATATCAAGATCTTTGACAAATTGGAACCAAGAAGAATGCAACAAATTATGAGATTTGTCAGGAAATAAAACTGCAATCATGCTTAAAATATATAATTTTGCATGCAAAATATTTTGCTCCTCGGTTGGTTGAGTAATTTTTTCCATGTCATCCAACATGTCGTGGATCCATGTCAATTTTATCGTACCCTTCACCCTATCAGGTCCAATATAAGATTCTATGCCTAAAGCATCGACACACGCATAATCAGGTCCTTTGGTTTCACCTCGTACAGCCCTCCCATCTATACGGAGGCCAAACAACATATGTACATCCTCTAGTGTTATTGTACATTCGCCGGTTGGCAAATGAAATGTATGTGTCTCGGGCCTCCATCTTTCAAGCATCACAACTACGAGCTTGGAATCAACACTTCTAAAGTTGATTTTGGCGACACGTCCAAAACCGGCTCGTTCTAAGTGAGGCTTAATAAACTCACTTGGCTCCCTGTCGAATAGATGCGTATGTAGTCTAAATCTTTTTGAATCATCCTATCCAAAAAAATAACAAAAATATATCAATTTTTTTATTGTACAAAAATACTAAAATAAACCAAAGTTGTATAAAAAATACTAATAACGAAACTTACATATGCAGTCACATTCGCCCTTGTTCTGTCTTTCTCCCATAGTAAGCAAAGTAGACATGGTGTGTGATTGTAAAACTAGTAAACAAATTGTGTGTTTCAGATGATTGTGCAACTCTTAAAAAATAATAAAATATACGTCGAGGGTGTCTATTGGCCGAACCTACACATGCTCGTCCAACCTATGCCTTACTCGTATTTTTAATTATTAAAATTATTTTTTTTAAATTTTTTAATATATTTTAATCATTAAAAATAATAAAAAAACAATTATTATAATTAAAAAATCATTTAAAACAATTAAAACAAAAAAAAACGAAAAAAAAAAAGACCCAGTTAAGGGTCGACCAACCCCTGGCCGAACCCCAACTGGGGAAAAAATTTGCTTTTTCTCGTCCATTGCCTGGCCGAACTGGTAATGAAAAAGTGGCATTGTGGTATTTTAATTTCAATTAATGGCGTTGTGGTATTATATTTTCATAATAGTGGCACTGTGGTAAAAAAAATCGCATTCATACATAGATGTAGACAAATCTATATCAACAAGAATCCATGCATAATGACCAAAGTACCATTTGTCTTGTAGCCTTATCAATTAAGATTGGCGTACCCAATCCACTTACAATCTTACAAAGTTTCTTGTATCTTTAGCATTCCTAATATAGGTGTTGGGTTTGGGCTCCTTTCCTATGTGAAGAAAATTTTAAATTTGTTAGTCTATTTGTTTTTCACTTATTTAAGTGAAGAGAGTCAATGAAAAAAAAAAGAGACACAAAATCAGCTACAAAAAAGAAAAAAAGAGAAGAGAACTCTATTTCTGTTTTCTGCAATCAGTCTCACTAAATCAACGATTCTGAATTCGTTAACCGTTAGATCCAGCCCAAATTCGAAGGGCGATTTACAACACCTATATCTACCTTTTAATTGTTTGGATCTTTAAAACAGAGTCTGAGCTGAGATATACCTGCTTTGCGCTGAAGCTGCAGATTTAGGTAATTGTTCATCTTTTTTATTCTTATTTTTTAGCTAGTTTGTTTTTTGATTTTGCGGTTGTTAGCATTAGTTTGTGAATCACTTTAAGACTCTCTTGTACCCTTATTTGATTACAGTGGATCAATTTCTTTGGTCTGGACGACTCGTGATTTTTTTCTCCCATATTGAGGGGTTTACCACGTCAAAATATTGATGTTCTCTTGTTTCTTTATTTGTTCAATTTGTTGCCATAAATTTGTTGTTGATCATCATAGTTTGGGGAACTTTATATTTGATGTGTATTGGTTTGTTATTGTGTGTTAATTTTCCATCAGAGTGGCATTTGAGCTCTTTGTTAGGGCTATTTTACTTGTTTGAATAATGGACTCAAATTCAAATATGAAGATGATATTGTTGAATGGTTCTAATTATCATTTGTGGAAGGGCAAGATGAAAGACTTATTATTTATGAAGAAATTGAATTAATCGGTTTTTAGTTCCGCAAAGCCAAATTATATGTCTGATGAAGAATGGGAATTTGAACATCTACAGGTATGTGGTTTTATTCAACAATATGTAAAAGCTAATGTTTATGATCATATTTTCTACTAAGATACATGCAAAAACTTTGTGGCAGAATAAAGAATCCTTGTATGCCTCTAAATCAGGAAGTAATAAATTGTTCTTGTTAAATAGCTTTGTAAGTTTAAAGTATAAGGAGGGGACTTCTATTTTAGATCACTTGAATGAATTTCAAGGGCTCCTTGATCAGATGTCGGAAATGAGTATTAAATTTGATGATGAATTTATGGGACTATTTTTATTGCTATCTTTATCAGAGTCTTGGGAGACATTTCAGATTTTAATCACAAGTTTTGCTCCTAGAGGTGTTGTTTCTTTGGAAACGGCTAAGGGTTGTATTCTTAATGAGGATGTGAGAAGGAAGGCACAGAGTTCTTCATCTCAATCTGAGGTACTTGTCATTGCGAGAGATATGAAAACTGCCGCTTATACTATTCCCACAAATAATTTGCAGGGGTTTGAGTGACCGTTGGCATCTTGATGAGGAATTTGGGGCGTTTGTGTTACGGAGGTTTAAAACCCCTGCAAAATGTTTAAATATTTAATATATATATATATATATATACACACACTTTAACAATGGTGAAAAAACACTTCTTCTGTCAAACTTTTTAAAGACAGTCTAAAACTAGTGAATTTTAGTTTCCATACAATAATATAATAGCAAAGTATGTAAAAAGCATGAAATAGAAAAGAGAAATTGCCAACAAATTAACATTTTTTTATAGATAAAAAACATAAGATCTAGAAAAAATAAAAGTTAATATAAACATGGCTTTGACACCCTAAGTGATATCTAGAATAATATTAACATTTTTAATTTCTCTCCACATTTTAAGGACAATTTGTACAATGCAATGTCAAATTAACATTGTCATATGTGAATAGTTTGTTTTGGTTTACCTTTTAGTTTACTTTCTACATTGAAATATCATTAATTTCACCATGAATAGCTCTCTATATAAAAAAACTAACACTACTAGCATTATCAGAGCATAAAAAAACACCACTGAAAATATGTTGGAGATGGCTTAGAAGGTAAATTGATGTTTATCAATGATAAAACTAGCACATGTGCTTCTTCAGGCTTGTGCTCATAGATGGACTCGCCTAGCTGTTGCATTTAATTATGATAAAAACTTGTTAAAAACTCACCCAATTAACATAGAGAAGCAAATGATGATAAACCAATGCACTCTGTACCTAATCAGCAATCAAATATAATTATTTGCATACCTTCCTTAGACATACGTTTAGCAACTTCTTTTAAAAGCAATTGTCTATACAATTCTGCAGCTCTATATGTATACTTTGCCTCTATTTTACCACCGTTGTTTTAACCATGTTTTCTAAAGAAAGGCTATGCTATAGTGTTTCCTCCAAAGCTCATCATTTTGAGTTTTTAGGATCCATGAGTTTAAGTTTGTAGATCTACATGTAAAAATATGTAATTAGTATAAATCAGTTTTTTTTTCTTCTCACTTCTATTCTACTACTGTACAACACTACTTCCTCCCTTTTAACTGTAATGTAATTCCTAAAATAAGTAAAAATAAGACATATGTGTAGTACAATACTACTTCATCCCTATTGATTGTAAATTATTCATATAATAACGTAGATCAACCAAATGCAATGAGCTTGCAAGTTTGCATCCTTTTGCTGGATGTTGTTGGAAATTACTATTAAACTTAATAAAATCTGTTTTCAAATTTTCAATCCACCTTAGCTGAGAAAAAATTCTGGAAAATTAAGATAAGAATTAAGAGCAATAAAATTGACTTCTTTCATTAACATTTATTGGATTCCTTATGATTCTTGGAGTTAACATCAAGTAATTGAAATAGTGACTGCAAAAATGTGATGTTTCCCGATGCAAGTAATGTGCACATATTGATCCTTCAACTTTAGCTTTATTTTTCACCGATCGTTTTGAATCACCCATGAATCTTTCATACAGATACATCCACCTATATTGAACAAGGCAACCAAGATAAGCTTCATATGCAAGATGCACATGTATATGTTCCATAGAGTAAAAAAAAAAACCAGGCAGAAATACTTGTTCCAAGTTACAGACAATGATTAGAATATTTTGATCCAACTTAATGATGTTATCCACTCTTAAGGCTGATACACAAATATCTCTAAAAGATTGACTAGTTTCAGTTAGTGGATTAAGCACGTGTTTGGGTAGTGAGTTGAACGTGATTGGAAGTAATCGTTTCATGAAAACATGGCAATCACGACTTTTCTTTCCATGCAATTTCCCAGTGTTGGCATCGGCACACCTTGCTAAGTTTGAAGCCTAACCATCAGGCATTATCAATTCATTTAACCATCAACAAATCGCTTTAGCTTCTTGGGAAGTTAGACTGTAATTAGCCTTAGGTTTTAATAATTTTTCATTCGGTTGAGGCTTCAACTCCAAAAAAATTTTATTACCCTAAATTTCCATTTCTTTTCTTGCCTTCTTATCATCTTTTGTCTTCTCACGAACATCAATCACTGTATTAAATACATTACCAAACAAATCTTCACAATATGAATAACATCAAGATTATAGCGCAGCAAATTATCTTTCCAATATGGGAGGTCCCAAAATATAATTCTTTTTGTCCAATTGTGTGTGACTCCATATCCTGGAATTCATGTTGCTTTACCATTATTTGTGAATTTTGGTAGTTCACAAACTTGGTTCCATACTTTGCCTGGTAAAAATTGAGGGGGGGGGGGGCAAATATGTAACTCGAACGTATTTTTTGAAATCAGTCTTGTTTCTTCTATAGGGATGATTTATTGGTAGGAATCTGCGGTGACAGTCAAACCACGAGCTTTTCCCCCTTTTTCCCAACATAAACGCCTTGGTGTATCCCATGCAATTTTGACAACCCATTTTTGCATGCGTACCCTAACCAGACAACATGCCATATGCGGGAAAGTCGTTAATAGTCCACATCAAGGCAGCTCCTAAAGTAAATTTCTGTTTTACAGGATATGTCATAATTCCATTCACCAATCCACAACCTCTTCAAATCATCAATTAAAGATTGTAAATACACATCGATTTCGGCTTTTGGAACCGACAATCCTGGAATGTGGCAAGTCAAAAACATGTATGGATTTGTCATGCACATCTTAGGAGGGAGGTTCTAAGGGGTTGCAATAACTGGCCAACAAGAATATTCGATTCCTGGAGATTGGACATTTGGAGTAAAACCATCAGAGCATAATCCAAGCCTGACATTTCTAGGTTCTACAGCAAAATCAGGATGTATCTGATCAAAGTGCTTCCATGCTTCGCCGTCAGATGGATGTCACATAGTGCCTGAACTTGTTTTATTTGTATGTCAATTGACTTGCACTGGGCATTGAAGTAAACATCCTTTTTAACCTTGGTATTATCGAAAGATAAAACATGAACTCACTGCTACACATTTTTGCTTACGGTTAATGGTTTTACTGCGAACTCGATATCTTGGACTCTTAGATAACTTACATTCCTCCAAAGCTTCATCATTAGTACCAAACTCATTGTCATAAAACAACATGCAACCACCAATATAATAATAAATCTTTCTTACTTCTAAACCCAACTTCGACGCCATCCTCTTTGCATCATAAAAACTTGTAGGTAAGTTATCTTTCGTGGGAGTCGCGTCCAGCAACATTTTTGTGAAGAATTCTAAAAATTGATCAGGAACAGTCCAATTTGACCTAGCGACCAATAATCTCACACACATTATTAATTTTGAGTCTGGCGACCCTTTAAACAACGACATATTCATCTCTTTCAACAACTGATAAAATCTCTACGCTTCCTCATTCGGCAACTCTTCCACGTCAAAATCTTCAGGTTCACATAGGTCATGTTCACACCAAAAGCATCACCAACCATCTCATCAATCAATTAAAGTGTTCCTCATATTCCATATATGATCGACTACTTGAAGCATGTGAATTACTAGTCTCTAGTACGTTACTCGGTAGTTCTTCTCCATTATATGTCCAAACCTAATAATTTTCAATGAAACTCCTTCTCTTTAAATAACGTTCTACTTCCTCTAGATCACTAATTATAGGTCTACATTCACATTTAAGATAAGGACATATTACTCCTCCTTCGCTTCTACAACATTCTTGAGCAAATGCCTATGTGATAAACCCTTTAACTCCTTCCTCAAAATCTGGTTTAAGTCTGCGCCTTCCTGCATACAATCTATCGTACATCCAACTATGCTAGTACCGATAATACTCCATACTACACATGTATACAATCGTTTGATTTCATACAAATAAATTTTATACAATTTAATATATAATATATTAACTACAAATATATTTTATAACTACAAATAAATTCATACTATTTTTTTTTAATAAACTTATATAATATATATTTTTAGATAAACATATTATTATGTGTTTTTTTAAATAAACATATAATATTTTATGTTTTTATTAAATAACTATTATGTTCTATTTAAAAAAACATATAATAAACATCTAACATATAATATATATATATATATATATATATATATATATTCTATTTTTAAAAAAAAATCATAATGTTTTAAAAAATAACTATTCCATATTATTTTGTTTTTAATAAACCTATTATTCTTTTAATAAACATATAATTAACTATTACATATTATTTTGTTTTAAAAAAACTTATATATTATACTCCATTTTTAAGAAATATTTTGTTTAATTTATATTGTGTTTTTAAAAATGGTATATAATATATTTTGTTTTTAATTTTATTTATTTATACATATATAATATATTCTGTTTTTTAATAAAAATTATATATATAAATATATATATATATATATATATATATATATATATATATATATATATATATATATATATATATATATATATAATTTTTACAAAATAAAAATATAATACATATTCTGTTTTTAAATAAAAATAATATAATATATTATTACTTTATTCTGTTTTTAATAAAGTAATATAATATATATTATGTTTTTAAATAAACATATAATAAATTATAATATATATTCTATTTTTCATTAAATATAATATATATTAGTATTAAAATATATTATATTTCTAATAATTAATATATTCTACTTTAAAGAAAAATAAAACATATTGTGTTTTTAATAAATTTACATACTTTGTTTGAGTAATAAGTCGGTATATTAAAATAATCAGATTTTATTTTAATGGAATATAAGTGGAAGTATTATTTTTACATTAAGTGTAGAAATTAAATTGGGCTTATTTTATGGTATCTTTAAGTATTAAGGGTGTATTTTTATTGGGAATTTTCGGAGTAATTAAGATTAGACAGGAAATATGAGGCATTAAGTAATAAGGGATACATTTTATTAGGCCCATTTATGTGTTAATTATTTATTTAATTGTTATGTAATATAATAATTAATTTAATTATTTAACTTGTGTGTATTTGTATTTAATTAGTAGTAGAATAAATAAGATAATAGTTATTGGGCCTAACTAGTTAGAATGTGGGATTAGTTGGGTTAAGCCCAATAAGAATAAAGATAGTGAAGGTTTAGAGAATAGAAACATTATTTTCATTTGTTCTTTGGCAAGAGTAGAGAAAGAGGGGAAGAGGAGCAAAAGAGGAAGCTAGGGTTTGAAGAAATTATCAAGAGGTAAGGGGAGAATTCTTATTATTATGGGTTAGTATAATTGGGTCAATGGGTAATGTGTGTGAGAAGGGGGTGCCGGCCGGCACACCCCACGTAAGCCATTACTTTTGCGTTTTTTTTATGCTAGTCATTGTGTGCGTACATTTTGTTTTTCTTTGTTGTTTCATATTGGTGTTCTTTCATTCTATTTTCATGTTGCATACAAACACTTTATGAATATATATATATATATATATATATATATATATATATATATATATATATATATATATATATATATATATATATATATATATATATATATATATATATATATATATATATATATATATATATACTAGTAGTTGTACCCGTGCAATGCACGGAAATTATTTCACATAAAAAATTAATATTAAATGAAAATATATAAAATAATAATAAATTATATATTTAAAAACTTTAAATAAAATATAGTAGTATAAAAAGAATATAATAGTATAATAAAAAATGGTTGTTGTGTGCATTTTTTAAGTGGAATTCTGCATCACGTTTATGCAATCCAATATAAAGTCCAAGGCAAATTTTAAAATAATTTTTTTAAAATAGTAAATTTTATGTTTAAATTTAAATTTATTTATTTATTATTTAGGTATAAATTATTTGCAAATAAAATACAATGTATAATATGAAAAATTAAAAAAAAAAAAAAAAGAAGCATTGTTCACAACCATATTAAAATGATTATTTAATAAAAAGTAAATTAAAATATAAAACAAATTATTAAAAAGAAGAAAAATTATTGCATATTAAACGAACAACACAAAAGCCAAAATGAAACATATATGTATAAAAAAGAAAATAAATTCATAAAATAAAATCACAATAAAATATTTATTTATCGAAGTAAAATGGGTTGGTAATTGTTAAGCATATTTATTTATTTTTATTATCCTACATATTAAAAATGAAAGAGATTGTGATTGAAAATCATTCCAAAATTAATTAAAAGGATTACTGGGTTAGTTTTCTTAAGATTAATCCTACCTCTTTCCTCTAACGTCGGCTTGCCCTTTAAAAGTTAAAATAAAATGAAAATTTTATATAGCGCAAAAAAGATAATCACATATAAAACTATTCCAATAAAAATATACAGAGTAATATGAAGTCATCCCGCCAAAAACTACCAATTTTACATTGATTAACCTCTAAGAAGAGTTCTGTCAAAATAAAAACCTCTAAGAAGAGTCAAAATAAATATTTTGGCATGGTATTCAACATTGGTTTCTCCGTCTCACCACTATCTTCAAGGGGTCATGATGTTTGTGTAAACTATCTTGCCATAACTTTGACTGTAACTATTGATTGTTAAACGCAATAGAAAGTATATTATATATTAATCTGATCATAATTTTATTTTTTGAGATATTCATAGAAAATAATACATATCAATTATAACCATGGTTAAAAGAAATAATGCATATCAATTATATACATTGAGATATTTATAAAAATAAATTATATATTAATCTTGTCATAAATTTCACACCAACGCCTGTGATACTTAATGGTAAATCGTATTAATATATTATTTAAAATTAATTTGATTCAAAATGTAGAAATTTGCAATATATTTGTGATGAAAACACAATTAAAATGATCAATTTTCAATAAAATAAAGATAATGGAAAGACAATTAAAGCGGCTTATTTCTACACCTCGGAAAATGACTTATTTTTAACATTGAAAACATATTTGGAATGAAATGATTAGAATTTAGAATTTTTGAATAGTGCAAAAATGAATTGACTAAATTTGTGTAATTAATGATAAAACAATAAATATAAAAGGTTACAAAATATTATGACTTTGTAATCATTAATAAAGAATTTGTAATAATTAATTTGTATGGAAAATTTTAATAATTATTATTGAAAATTTGCTTCTCAAAAACCTTTATGGTTTTCTATGCAAAATTTAAATAATTATTATTGATAACGTGAGTAATAATTATGACTTTGTAATAATTAATAAAGAATTTGTAAATCAATTTTAATATAAAATTTGAATTTTTATAATTTTTTGTTTTACAAATAGAGACATCTATAACAATCGTATAAAGTTTGGAAAACTAAAATAAGATTATAAAATTAAAATAATAAAAAATAAATTAAATAATAGAAAAATCAAATAATTAACCTTTGTTTAGGTTATGATAAATTTGTATAGGCCAATCAATTGAAATGATAATAAAGGTAATTAATTATTATTATTATTGATTACAACTTTAACTCAGAAAAAATATATTCTTAATTAAAAATAAAAAAATCAATAGAAATCGAGGTAATGTAGTTATTATATATCATTATTAACTATTTTTATGGGTTCTCACATTCTATTATGTCTATCCGTCCATTTTTGCACGCACATTAACATAGTGAGCATGATTCAAAATACAAATTTAAATCATCAAAATCAAAAGTTTCAAACAAATCATAATTAACAATGAAACAAAAAAATAATTAAATAGCAATTCAACACATTTAAAATTGGGGATTCTCAATGCTATTGAATTTTAGAAATTATGGTAAAGGCTATTGATTTATTCGTATAATATTGTTAAATTCTCTTTTTATTTTCATTTATCAAATCATCAATTTCATTGAATACATAGACACTAAATGTCAGTATCTCAAAATCATAAGCATCAACCTATATCAAACAATTCTATCACATTTGATAAATAATAATAATAATAATAATAATAATAATAATAATAATAATAATTCTATCACCAATATTTGAAGATTTTTCCTATATCAGAAGATAAATTGCAAAGTTAATCAGTTCTAAGTGTTGCCTGTCATGACAATTTGAATATCTAGTGTTAAAAAAATTGACATGTATAAAAATGAATTAAAGATTTCTTGTTATAGAATAATTATAAACTTTAATACAACTTATTATACACTCTCACTTTTATCACGTCACAAAAAGCATTGGACTACCTAATATATGATTTACAATACACGTAATGACACCATGGTTCATAGTTTATGAAAGGATTAGCCGTCAACTTCTTTACGGTTTCTTCACGGGTCTGCAACAAACTTTTTTTAATTCTCAGTATCATGAGTAAAAATATTATTGTATAATAGAAATTCGTATTAGCCTATCAGCTCCATCATTAGGTATTATACGACAGGACCTATTGCTTCCACCCAATCAAAAGCACCTTTGAAATGATTCAAATCCATGCTAACATCAAGAAGACCTTTACCTACAATCACAATATTCAATGCATAGTTTGAAAGTTGTTTCATAACATATTTATCTATTGAGATAATTGTATCATGTGTTAAAAGATGACTAAGTTGCCTAGATTATACATCATTTAAAATGCAACAAATGCCAAGCAAGCTTGTGCAATTGGCTTATCTAGTGTACAAATTGCAAATTTTGGTGGCATAATTAAGTAGCAACATACTTTTGAGTTCTGCAACAACGTACTATTGTTATACAATACGAATTTGATAAGCCTGACATAAAAAGTTTCTGCTGCTACACGTGTAAGATTTAGCCATTCATGATTTCCTCTTTCTAAAGTTAAATGTAGTAAGGAAATAACTGAGTTGATGAATAGAAGGATATAATAATTTCAGAAAGATTAACATGTGAAAATCAAATACGGTTACCGACTTAAAACATTTTCAAAATCGGTAGCGATGAGGGATAGTTATCATTAGAAGAATCAAAAGACGATTTCAGAATGGTTAATGAATCTATTGACATAAGAAAATGTGAAAAATCTAACCTTCTGAACTGAGTATCCCAAACGACTGTTTGATGAGTAAGGAGAGTCTGCTTCGATGCCGATATTGCAATATATTTCTTCCAGATGAAAATGCTACAGAAATGACGAAGAAGAAGAAGAACAACATTATTAATAAATTTAAAATTGATGAAAGCAAAAAATTCATCTTGCTTTTTTTGAATTGCTATTTGTCCCAAGATTAAACTCTACTTTTACCTTCTTAAAGTGGCCAAGTACTCCTCTTTTTTCACAGTTTGCTTTATTTCTGCTTGTTCCTACCTTTGATAACATGAAATTAAGTTATCACTCCAACAAAAACAAATCCCAATAAATGGCTACATTTAGCCCCAACAACTAAATGCATTTAGCTCCACCAAACAATCTATCCACAAAATTAAAGAGTTTAATAACTTAAACTTATATTGAAAATTTAGTTTAACACAACACTTCATTGTTACAAAGAAAAGTGAAATAAGTACTCTATCACCAAAAACACCAACAAAGAGTGATGCAAAATCAAATCATAGCAAACACGAAACATGAACTAAAACAAAATCAAATCATAGCAAACAAAAAGAAAACAAACCGACAAAGAGTGATGCAACAGCAGCAAGAATTCCACCTCGAGCATAATCCTTCAGCAAATCTGAAACAAAGAGAAAGAGAGACGACCCAACTCACGATTTTTAGGAAAAAACTCAGGATGCTCAGATCCTATCCTCTTCTCTTTGATTCCATTTCTCTATCAACATCAGTGACAAATAATAAAATCATATTGTAAACATGATGTACAATACAGTAAATATGAAAAAACGCATAAAGAATCAAGAATCAAGCTTTATCTATGTTGTTCAAAAACCTTAAAAGTTTATGAACTTGAGTTGGTCTATTTTCCTTCTTCTGTCTTACAACAGCAAAATCAGAAATTAGAAATTAGAATATGAAACATAAATGCAATCCATAGCGAGAATTAGTATCTGGAAGAAAGAGAAGAAATCACGACGAACCAATTTGTATTTGGATGCGATGCGAGAAGCGACTGCCATGGCTGGTGAGTTTTCTCTCTTTGAAATGCGATTAGGACTTTCTCAAAAAGTTGTTCTCTCTTAGCGTTTATTGAAATCAGCTATGGTTCCATTGTAATTTGCATAGAAAATTAAGAAAGCGAAAAAGCTATATTGAAAAAAAGGAAACTGTTCAAATCAATGCATTTTTATTTATTTCTTTGGAATGTAGAAAGTTTTATTGGAAACCTATTAAATTTAATGGTAGAGTTGCAGCGGTCTATTCTTTTAAGGAAAATGAATCAAATATCTTGAAAATCAAATATACATTGATTAGCCGTGCCTAAATTTAATTGTTTGTGTAAACAAATTAATAAAATAATTAATTAAATATAAAAATAAATATACAGATAAATATAGTAATATTTCTATTAATAGTATTTTTAAAAATAGAAAACACTCTAATAATGTGACAAATGGCAAACTTGCCAAAATACTCCTTTTGCTTTATTATATTGTATGATTCTCAGTATCATGAGTAAAAATATTATTGTATAATAGAAATTCGTATTAGCCTATCAGCTCCATCATTAGGTATTATACGACAGGACCTATTGCTTCCACCCAATCAAAAGCACCTTTGAAATGATTCAAATCCATGCTAACATCAAGAAGACCTTTACCTACAATCACAATATTCAATGCATAGTTTGAAAGTTGTTTCATAACATATTTATCTATTGAGATAATTGTATCATGTGTTAAAAGATGACTAAGTTGCCTAGATTATACATCATTTAAAATGCAACAAATGCCAAGCAAGCTTGTGCAATTGGCTTATCTAGTGTACAAATTGCAAATTTTGGTGGCATAATTAAGTAGCAACATACTTTTGAGTTCTGCAACAACGTACTATTGTTATACAATACGAATTTGATAAGCCTGACATAAAAAGTTTCTGCTGCTACACGTGTAAGATTTAGCCATTCATGATTTCCTCTTTCTAAAGTTAAATGTAGTAAGGAAATAACTGAGTTGATGAATAGAAGGATATAATAATTTCAGAAAGATTAACATGTGAAAATCAAATACGGTTACCGACTTAAAACATTTTCAAAATCGGTAGCGATGAGGGATAGTTATCATTAGAAGAATCAAAAGACGATTTCAGAATGGTTAATGAATCTATTGACATAAGAAAATGTGAAAAATCTAACCTTCTGAACTGAGTATCCCAAACGACTGTTTGATGAGTAAGGAGAGTCTGCTTCGATGCCGATATTGCAATATATTTCTTCCAGATGAAAATGCTACAGAAATGACGAAGAAGAAGAAGAACAACATTATTAATAAATTTAAAATTGATGAAAGCAAAAAATTCATCTTGCTTTTTTTGAATTGCTATTTGTCCCAAGATTAAACTCTACTTTTACCTTCTTAAAGTGGCCAAGTACTCCTCTTTTTTCACAGTTTGCTTTATTTCTGCTTGTTCCTACCTTTGATAACATGAAATTAAGTTATCACTCCAACAAAAACAAATCCCAATAAATGGCTACATTTAGCCCCAACAACTAAATGCATTTAGCTCCACCAAACAATCTATCCACAAAATTAAAGAGTTTAATAACTTAAACTTATATTGAAAATTTAGTTTAACACAACACTTCATTGTTACAAAGAAAAGTGAAATAAGTACTCTATCACCAAAAACACCAACAAAGAGTGATGCAAAATCAAATCATAGCAAACACGAAACATGAACTAAAACAAAATCAAATCATAGCAAACAAAAAGAAAACAAACCGACAAAGAGTGATGCAACAGCAGCAAGAATTCCACCTCGAGCATAATCCTTCAGCAAATCTGAAACAAAGAGAAAGAGAGACGACCCAACTCACGATTTTTAGGAAAAAACTCAGGATGCTCAGATCCTATCCTCTTCTCTTTGATTCCATTTCTCTATCAACATCAGTGACAAATAATAAAATCATATTGTAAACATGATGTACAATACAGTAAATATGAAAAAACGCATAAAGAATCAAGAATCAAGCTTTATCTATGTTGTTCAAAAACCTTAAAAGTTTATGAACTTGAGTTGGTCTATTTTCCTTCTTCTGTCTTACAACAGCAAAATCAGAAATTAGAAATTAGAATATGAAACATAAATGCAATCCATAGCGAGAATTAGTATCTGGAAGAAAGAGAAGAAATCACGACGAACCAATTTGTATTTGGATGCGATGCGAGAAGCGACTGCCATGGCTGGTGAGTTTTCTCTCTTTGAAATGCGATTAGGACTTTCTCAAAAAGTTGTTCTCTCTTAGCGTTTATTGAAATCAGCTATGGTTCCATTGTAATTTGCATAGAAAATTAAGAAAGCGAAAAAGCTATATTGAAAAAAAGGAAACGGTTCAAATCAATGCATTTTTATTTATTTCTTTGGAATGTAGAAAGTTTTATTGGAAACCTATTAAATTTAATGGTAGAGTTGCAGCGGTCTATTCTTTTAAGGAAAATGAATCAAATATCTTGAAAATCAAATATACATTGATTAGCCGTGCCTAAATTTAATTGTTTGTGTAAACAAATTAATAAAATAATTAATTAAATATAAAAATAAATATACAGATAAATATAGTAATATTTCTATTAATAGTATTTTTAAAAATAGAAAACACTCTAATAATGTGACAAATGGCAAACTTGCCAAAATACTCCTTTTGCTTTATTATATTGTATGATATATATATATATATATATATATATATATATATATATATATATATATATATATATATATATATATATATAGAATAATAGAATAGAACCACTTAAGACTTACTATTTTTGGTTCCAACTATGCCATGATGTTCTGTTCCCATGTCTTATAATATTAATTAAGGAACACATATATAATAAATACTATAATGGAAATGAAACAATTGTGAAATGAAAATTTAAAACAGTCCCGTTTGATCAAAATAGCCGAATAATCGGTATAGTTAGTTGTCCGAAATTTGATGAAAATTTATGTGGTAGCTAAGTTTAATTAGTAGATTAACATAGAGGTGTTATTTTGTTGAAATTGTGATATTTTACAAATCGATCGAAATTGTGTTTGATTTGAATATCCTTTATAATTAAATGTTGATTTTGGGATAGAAATGATAAATTGTGAATTGTTTTATGTGGGTAGCCGTTTGCCATGAATCCTAGTGATTAGTTGATTTATTGTGAAAGTGTGTATTCATATATATATATATATATATATATATATATATATATATATATATATATATATATATATATATATATATATATATATATATATATATATATATATTTTGGCAAATGTGAATTAACATGAGATAGTATGATACTAGTGTTAATTGAAATTGTGTTCGTATTTGATAATTGGCCTATATATGTGAATAGTATATTTGTTATGAATGTGTATATGTACAATTGATGGATAATTCATAGAGTTAAATTATTGTGATATGCGGAATATTAAGATGGTAGAGATGATCTTAATTGCATATGTGTTGATGATAGTTGTAAATACATTCATAGGATGGGTTACCTTGAAATAGAGGTGGGTTGCCTTGAAATAGAGGTGGTTGCTTTGAAATAGAAGCGGCAAGTTATATGTTTACGTTTTGTGGGCTTTGTTCTTGTTTGGATCGGAAGCGTGGCTTGGATTCTAGGTATTGAATCGGAAAGCGGTGAAACGTTGGGTTCACATTCGGCACCACATGCATAGAGTCACATGTCTTGCATTGAGTCACATTGGTGTTATGTGATGTTTGAATATATGCAATAGTGTGATTGTTTATGTGTGTTTGAAACATGATAATTGAATTGATGATGTTTGGATACATGATCCGGTGTTAAATGTGAATATGTGATAATAATGGTTTATGTACATATTTGGAATAATAGTATGGAACCCTTTTGAAATATATACCATTGTGCTATGTTGTATACTTGAACATGTGAAAAATATTGGATAATACTATTTACATGATTATGCAAGGTGTGTTGAGTTCATATGATTGTTAATTAAATCATTGTGCTTATATATACTTTCTTCATAATGATTTGAATTCTTACCCTTATGTTTGAATGTTACCACTTGTTGGTAACGTGCAGGTTTCGACGCTTAGTAGATTGTGCGAGGTTATTCAGAGAGCGTCCAAGTTTGTTTTGGTGTTTAGGTAGTGAGTCAATGCTCAGGTCATGTAACATTGGGTTGGGATTTAGAAGTATTGAACTCATGTTTTATTTGGTTATGTATTATGATGCTATTTTATGAACATGTATGTTGTTACTTGTTGATGAGTGGCCTTAGTGCCAAATATTCTGGATTTTTTTATGTTGATTATCCTGATGAATATATTTGAGATATGATCATGGTATGGGACATGATCATTTATGAAATACATAAGTATTTATTATTTTCGCTGTGAATGCATATTCTTGATGAATTATGACAAGTGAAAGGTGTTACCATGATGACCAGGTGTAATTGTATATTTAATGATAAATGATGTTGGTTTTTGAAAGCGTTTAGTTTTTGAAAACATCGATGTGACGCACTTTGTTTATATGCATGACTATTTACTCTGATTATATGTTAAGATTTGGGGTATTAGAAAAGGGTGTTACACACGCCACGTGGAAGACAACTTGACAAACATTTTAGATTGTGGGGGTTTTAAACCTCCTCTATATAAACCCAAAATTGAATTAATAAGGCATTAAATGTAAGACAACAATGGATTGAGTAAATAAATGATTAATATAAATCAAAGTTGATTAAATGTATAAAACAGGAAGCAAGACATCTAAGAAAAATAGAAATTCCAGTCCTTTTTATAAAACCAAAACTTATATTATTTCATATGCTTAAATAAGGCATAATGTAATGTGAATTTCATTGTACTTAAGCATATCGAAAATTGAATCTACAAGAAGCTTTTTCTATCACAAATCTACACCATGGATATAAATCACATCAACACATAACACATGCACAACAAAGTTATTGTTCTAGCAAGAAACTTGTCATCTCTTGCATCGTTAGTAAACTATTTTGCAACACTAAAAATATTAATTATAATGAGTTATGTAATATATAGAGAATAAAATAACTATATTCTGAAACTAATTGGATTACCTTGCCAACAATATTCAATAAAGTTCCAACTTGAAGTACCCCTTCAATCCTATTGAATCCAAGAGTCTGTGAAATAATGATTTCATGACAAAATAAGTAGACCTTATACAATTCTTTAATTTTTTTTAATGTTTGTAAGGAGAGGTGAGTAAAAGAGAATGAACCTAACAATCCCACCTTTTTAGGATGGCCATTCTCCAAGGTTTCACATACAAGTCTCTTCCCTAATTTTTCAAATGTTGAGTTTTCAACATGTAATACAAAACCAGTGGCATCACGAGCTCTAACCACACGCACATGATCAGTTCCATCATCCTAACACGTGAAATGTTTTTATCTTAAACATTTATTTAAAGTGAATTTGGTATTAACTAACAATATATATTATCAAAATATTTTTAACATCATTTCAAATGGAACTTCAATTGAGGATGCATCTTCGGTTATTGTTAATGCTTCAGGTATTTCTGAATCAACAAGTTCATCAAGTAAAAGTTCAAGACACAAAGCATGGATGTTTAGTTAATGGAAACAAACAGAACCATGATAATGATAAGGCAAATGCCATGTTAGCAAACGGTATCACAAGCTCTAGTTAATGTAAGGAAGCTGGTAGAGAAATGAACTTAGAAGCAACGACAAATGAAGCTGCTAGGACAAAACATGGATGTTGTGAATAATGGACTAAAAGCCATACGTGAGATTCAACGGCATTCTTATCACATAATTTTGATAATTTCTTGAATCTTGGAGTTTATCTTAATGCAATAAATCAGTGACTAAGTAGTCATATCCCAATTTGTGTTATGTTTTTTACTGAAATGTTTATTAATTTGCATCAAGTAGTATCCTTTACTTTGTTTATGGGTTTATTTAGAGGATGTTTAAAGCCCCCTCAATCTATTGCGTTTTAAAATGTTTGCCAAGTTATCTTCCACGAGGCGTGCCACGTCAGCTTCCGTTAATGAAAGTTGACGGCAGAGACCAAAATTGGAGATAGAAAACTTTATGAGGACCATTCTTTAAACAAAAATTTTATAGGGACTAAAACTAGATTTAGGGTTATTTATAGGGATCACAAACATATTTAACCCTAAAATTTAACATATAAAAACGAAAAAACTAAAGTAAAATGTTAAAGATATTTGAAGAATTGGATGAATTTAACATACCTTTAAGAGAAATCGGAAGAATTATTTGAAGATGAATAAGGTTGAAATTGGAAGAAGAATAGAGAAGAGAAACTTGCTGGAAACAAGAAGAGAGAGAAGAAAATTGTAAGATAAAATGAACTGAAGCGTGAAAGAGGAAGCTTTGGGCTTTAAATAAGGACATCAGCGTTATGTTAATCACGTCGCAAATAAAAATAGATCGGTTGCGTTGCGACGTGAATTCCACGTCGAAATATCTGCACATTCAGAACAGTCATCTTTGTTGCGACGTGAAATACACGTCTCTAAATAAAGTTGCCAGTCAACCATGCACGCCTATCAATTCTTGCAGTCAAACTTTCCCTCTCAGTTTTTGAATTTTGAAATGTGTTTTGTTATGTGATATACATGCCGCAAATGAATTTTTTGTTTAAAAAAATCCAAAGTTCCCCCCATATGAAACCGAGTTCTATATTTTTTTTAAATATAATATGCTGCGATGTGTTTTCCATGCCACAACATTTTTTTGAAAAAATTTCCACCCTTCCCCCACATGAATACCTGACTTCTATTTTTTTTATTATAAATAGATAGCGACGTGATAATCATGTTACAACAGCCTTTTTTTTGCCACGTGTTTATCACGTCACAAAATCATTTCACTGGGGGATGCTTTTCTTGTAGTGTCCTCAGAAATTAAAAAATGAGAAAAGCTTTGAGAAATTTCTTGAGATGTTCAAGAAACTTCAAATTAACTTCTTGTTCTCCAAATACCAACCTACACAAATTTCACGAGCATAATTTCTAAGAAGTGGACCATGTGAGATGAAAATATGATATTATCAAAGAAATGCAGAGCCTTATTGCAAAGGAAGATTCCCACGAAAGGCAAATTTATTAGAATTTCAAATGCAAATGATTAATTTTTTATTTATTTATATTTTCTCCTAAACAAAAAGGATATTTTTGACAATTCATAAAATTTATAGAGGTATGGGGTCTAAGTGGAGGAGAGTTTTTTCTGCCGCCCTCCAAATTTAACCTGGCGCCCCCTCAATTTTTAATAATACCCATACTACCCATGACAAAATTTTAGGGAAAAATGCGTATAAAAAATCTGGTAGAATAAATGAAATATCCTACAAATTAAAAAATCGAGTAGTGTATACTGAAAGTGCGATATGCATCTATATCTATTTTTTTTTTAAACACCATATTTTACTAGTTTTTTTGCAAAACCTTGAAAAATACAGTAGTGTAAAATCACCACATTTTTCAAAAACTTCCTGCATTTTTAGAAAAACTGCAAAAAATCCAGTGGTGTAATTTCAATGGTTGAGACTTTACCAATAGTTTGTACGAGTGTGGTTGCACCGACACTTGTATGTGGTCCATAATAAATCCAAACATGTATAAATAGGGATCATGTGTTGTTAAAAAGAACATCTTAAATGGGAGTATGTGTGTGCTTTAATGGGGTGAAACCTTTAGTTGATTTTGGACTCCTAGAGGACACCACATGTCTCACTCTTATGAGTTCCAAATTAAATAATCTGTTGCTCGACATCGAGAACAAAAAGGCGAGTAAAATCGAGTTTCTTGCACCATGGATTGATAATGATGGAAGAGTGAAATAAGATCATATTGAGCTGAAGAGTGATGAAGATTGGAAGGTTATGTGGAGAACATATCATTGTAGGTTAACAAAGAAACTGATCGAGTTTGATGCGACAATTTCTAAATCTGTCAATGATATAATCAAGATGTTGAAACATCCATAATCATTTGGTAGTGTTTCGATTTTTCTTTTTTATTATTGTTAAGTGATGTAATTTTTCGTGTTAAGTTAAGTTAATTATAATGTGTTAAGTTATGTTCATTTTGAAATTCTTGATTAACCTAAGCAAAATTTTTTACTTCCAGATTTTTCAAAATCACAAGTATAATTGCATGCATTTTACTAGTTTTTTTCAAAATGTCTAGCATCATTGTATGCATTTTTACTGATTCTTTCAAAATATTGGATACACAATATGCATTTTTTTCGGATTTTCAAAAATATTTAATATAAAATATGCATTTTTATCGAATTTTTCAAAATATCCGATTGAACATATGCATTTTTGTCAGAGTTTTTAAAATATCTGATAAAAATGCATGAGAAACATGAGTTTCACAAAATTTAAAATGTTACGTTAAAATAGAGAAGTGGATTTTTATATTAACAAGATTAATATGGTAAGGTAGGACAAAAAATTATGACAATTTCTTGATGCACCCTTATGAGACGAGCCTCACCTTTGATAACCCCAAATTGCCCTTCGGAGATGCATCTCCGAATAAACCACAAATCATTTTAAAAAAATTGTTTCGGATATGCATCTCCAAAATTACCCAAAGACGTTTTAGATATGCATCCGAAAACATGGCTGGACAGAATGGTTGGAAGAAACATAATTGTTTTTGACTTTTTTTTTTGAAAATAATCAATATCGGTTTGATTCGAAATTTGGTTAAATCGTTAATAAACACGCAAACGGAAAATAGTAAAACAAACACAATGTATGTAGATAATATTGTTCTAATATAACAAAAAATAATACAAAATGTTGTTCAGAAAGTACGGAATATAAAATTAATACATCGGCAAATAAAAAAGAAGGGCATAGCCTACCGCGTATGCCTAATTCTCACCCCTTATTTGCCTCATATATCCCACAACACTCCATGCCTCCCTACCCATCCTTTCTACGATAGCCACCACTTCAGGACCACCTCTCTCAATCACTCCCAAGTCCAAAGCATCTTGCCCAAGCAATTGTATACACTGACAAATCAGCAAGACATCAGTGTCATGATCATCCTGGATCTGCTGGTTCTCCAAGATCTCCTAATGAGTTAACCTAGATGGACAACCAGGAGCGTCTGGTGTCATGATCGAGTGTGACACTTAGTAGAACCATCCCTCCACATAATGCCAACTGCTTGATGCTAGCATCGTCCGATAATCCTCTAGCACCATATGATGCTCCTAATCCTAAGAGATGCCATCAAGATCCTGGCGCACAATGGAGTCACGAGTAGCCTGAAAGGGAGATTTAGGGATGGTTTGGACATAGCCAAACTGTCACATGCATTGCTCAGGAAGATACCTAACCATAATATTACTCCCTCATGCTAGCCACCCTGAGTATAATGAGATGGGGTCGAAAGGGACCATCTCCCAGTGATCCCTGTAAGGCATCCATTTGATGTCATCGTGAATGGTGCGATCAAGATATAACCAGAATGACGAAATAACATTATTCCCTCTTCACGATAGTCCTCATCAAAGTAGAAACTATGAATGCAGTGGAAATGGGAAATGATCCATCCATTAAAAATGAATAAGATCTATATAAGAACAAAATATTAAAACCAAATTAAAATTAATAGTTGGAATGAAAAGTACCGTCAGTAGTGTTCATGAGCCCGCTAAGTGCCTTGTCCTCTAGCTAGAAGCTCCATTCAGCTTTTGGCAGTGGCGGAGCCAGAAAAATGCTAAAGCCCGGGCAAAAATTTAAAAATGTATTCAACTAAAAATATAATTATTTTATGATTAATAAAATATTATTTATAATTATTAAAAAAATTATTTTCAAATGTCAAGTTTTCTATTTTTTTTACGAGTTACTATCAGCAAAATATCTATTTTATTTTAGTTAAATAAATTTAATTATATCGTACTAAATAAATTTAGCCAAATAAATTTAGCTGTGCGGATGCACGGATATCGGGCTAGTTGCTCAAGGAAAGAGTACACACATTAAAATTATGTTTCATTTCCTTAGGGACCATTTAAGTACAGGAGTTTGAGTTGGAGTAGTGTAGATTAGAGGAACAATTAACATTCATATTGACTAAACCATTGAAGATTGACACATTTGTAGAGTTCAGAAAGAGATTCTGAATGAAGACACTAACTATCTTGAGCAAAAAAGTGTATTAGTATGTAGTTTCAAGTTAGTTGTGTACTAACTATCTTGAGAAGAGGCCTATGCACATACCAACTCAAACCTTCTTTCTTTTGGGTTTCTTCAAACAATATATCTTCCTGAGTGTAATAGAAATTCTGTATATCCAAACGCAGTAGATCCTCGGTGAACGGCGGCTCGTGGCTATCACAAATCAAGGTTCAATTATAAAAAATACAGCAAAGCAAAACCAAGATGAAGCAAGAAGAATCTCGGTTCAGAACTTTTACCGAACACTTGGTGGGCATAGCGCAAAACGGCAAATACGACACCAATTATCCATCAATTCGTCAACCACAACCTGCAACAACAACAAATAACAACACAACAACAATATTGTAGCTAGAATTGAACTGAAACAAAAGAAAAAGTAGAGTCGCCGTGTGCGTCTATTTACGGTATAATTTGACGGAGGATGGCTATATATTGAATTGTGAAATTGAAGAACAACTAAGTATTTTTTCAAAGTGCGTAGTTTCATCTCCCTCCTGGTACCAAAATGGAGCATGTGGTCAATTTATTAACGGCGAATTCGACATCACTCCTCTTTCTTTTTGAAACCGCCGACAACCTTCTCGTTCAAGGGGCATCGAGCGAGAATGATATATCTCCAGCATATGATGGTTAAGCATGTTCGGGCGGAGCCTGGGCAGCTGCCCCACCTGGCCGGGCGCTGGCTCCGCCACTGGCTTTTGGTAAAGGTATGTCACACAGCCCACCCCTTAGTTCCCCTCGCTAATTGAATCCAAATCAAAGAAGTACTAGAGTTATGAAACATCCACGTAGGTTACACTTTTTGTCCATAAAAATGGACGTGTCAACCAAGAACATGAAGTAACATCGCAAAACACATGCTCGGTGATATTAAACAAAAAAATCATTGCCCTCGCTCGCGGATGCTTTCGCCATATTCAGGTACTCTTCATATAGTGCCGCCATAAATGATAACTTGGCATGAGCTCCATTATTTGAGGCACACTGGTCAAAAGCTTATTCTGGTAGAGCTTCTAGATATTCGACCATCCATTCAATCACATCGCTATGACTGATCAGAAAGTGGTTAAGTAACCTCCCTCTAATAGGAAAGTGTAACAGGCATGTGACGTCATCAAGTGTGATCTTCATCTCCCCAACAGGAAAATGGAAAAATGAGGTTTCCTTGTGCCATCTCTCATAAAATTCCCCTGCATGTCGTGGTTGATAGTCCCATAATCGAAACAACATCGTTCAGAAATTTCGGAGCCAAGGATGGCCTCCTTAAACCAATCCTCCTGGGGCTAAACAAGATCAAATATTTTTCGTACATGGTCACGGACTTTAGGGTTGACATTTCCTGTAAAAATAAAAATTAATATCAAGGTTAGTCATTAAAAAAAATTCATATAAATCTTAGCCGTTAGTATTAACGTGTAAACAAAAATACCTATCCTACCCAAACATGTGGAGCAACATGGGTGTCATAGTATATCAAAAGGGAGGTGTCATATGACCCTTTTGGGTACTCCTAGACAGACCTCTCGCCAGCATGTCTCATTGCTGCATTTAACAGTGCAGTCTACATATTATGAGCAGCCTGCGTATCAGGAGCAGCCTGTGCATGAACACGTTCCCCCTCGGGTTCCTGCTCATTATCCCCGTACTCCCGAGACGATGACACATCAGTAATGTTACTCCTTGAGACCCTTCAAGTGTAACACCCGTATAATTTTAATTTTTAATTTAATTTGAATATTAGATTAATAATTATTATTATTATGGATTTTATGAAAATAAGAGGAAAATGATGGTTAATGGCATTTGGGCCATGTGTGAAATTAGTAAGAAGAGGGGGGTGTGGTGTAGTAAAGCCTTACTAATTTAATATTATTTTTCATAAAATAATCAGAATTGGGAATTGGGAAAGAAAGAACGTGAAAGAACAAAATTGGGAACAAGGAACGTGAAGGAGAACTGTAGAGGGAGAGACCAAGAACCAAGACTTTTATCTGAGGTAAGGGGAGACTCTCCGTTTAATCTCTTTTATCGTATTATGGGTGATAGTATGGATTAGGAGTATGATTTGATCCATTGATTCTATATTCTGAATATTCATCTGTGTTCATCATTAAAATTGAACTGTTAATCCCTAATAACTGATAGATTTAGGGTATGATGAATAGAATTGATAGGGAATCATATACTATGGTTATGGATGAATTCGTATGCTGTTTAGATGTGCTTTTCTCTGGTTTTTAGACTCAAAATCGTGGACTGGTATGAGTAAAAACGAATGGGTTTTGGACTGTTACGAATTCTGCAGGTTCTAGGCATTTTCTGGTGTTTCGCGTATGAAACAGTGCCATACGCGTATGGGATGAGGTCATACGCGTATGGGGGACACTCCCAATGGGCTATACGCGTATGATACGCAGTTGCCCTGTCCCAAATACCACGTACTGGTGTTTTGCGTATGAGAGCGTATGAGGATGCTCATACGCGTATGGGAATTTGGAAAGAGGAAAATTACTCTGGTGATACGCGTATGGCAAGGCTGATACGCGTATGGGTTGGTTTCTAGGCCATTTTGAGTTCTGGTGAAATGCGTATGATACGCGTATGAGACATGGTGATACGCGTATGGATGCGTATGGGCAACATGATACGCGTATGGACGCTATGTGTGCAAATTTCTGTTTTGTGATTTTACTGGAAAGTTCGATGATGTGTAACTTTCAATTTGTAGGCCTGTTTGTATACTGTTTGAGATTGTGTAAACCTTGTGATGTGATGCTATGGTTTACTGATGATTGATTGTATTGAATGATGTCAATGTATATATGAACATGCTTAGTGTTGATGATGATGATGATGAAATGAGTATAGATGATGCTACTCATAGAATGGTAATGATGAAAGTATGTTATATATATGTTGCATGCATTCATAAACATGGGCTGAATCCTATATGATGAGAGGATTCAGCGAGGGGCAGAATTCCCATTGTGTGGAATTTGTGCTGGTAAGGCCGTATCTGGATGATGATAGATCGGTCGGTGGATGATTTCCACTGGTGATGATTGGTACCACATGCATAGTGTCAGTTTCATACATGTGCATGATTTGTTTATAACATAATGATATATGTTACATGTTGACTGTCTGTTTATCTATGGATGTGTGACTGATGATTTGTCTGAATATGAAACAATTGGGTGAATGATATAACTATGATATGTTATTATTTATGATGCAATAACATTGGTTAACTGTGATGAGACTCACCCTTACTTGTTGTCATTTTCAGATTGAGGATAGCGGCGCGACTTGGTGAGGATTAGCTCATAAGTCGGTTTCTAGTTATAGTGTCGGTGTCATGCTCTGGTAGATGTAACACTGGGAACACGTTTGTTTTGAGTTGATTATAACTCTAATTGGTTTTGTTGGTTGAGTCGGATACATTAATGATGAATGTTGACTCTATGTTTTTGATTCCGCTGTGTAAAACATGATTTTATTTAATGAGTTATAATTTCAGTTGTTTCAGTGAATGCATGATATGTACCGACGCGTGTTTTATCATTTATATAATTGTGATGCCTCTCTACATGTTACTCTGATTTAATATACTGTTATTTGCCGCGGGTTATTATAGGGGTGTTACAATAGTGGTATCAGAGCATAGTCGGTCGTTGTGACCAGAGTCTTAGTGTCAGTCTTTCTGTGTATGCGACTAATACGAGTTATTGTCGATACTTTTGTTCTGATTAGGTTGTTTGTGTTAGCAGAACAATGGCTGGAAGGGGAGGAAGAAACGATGATGCTATCGCTGAGGCTCTGGGCATGATTGCTAGTGTGCTGGGAGGGAATGCCAATGGAGCTGCGATTGGTGCTGACAGACAACTGAGCAGTTTCCAGAGGAACAATCCTCCATTGTTCAAGGGCACGCATGATCTCGAAGGTGCTCAGAAATGGCTTAAGGAGATCGAGAGGATTTTCAGAGTCATTGACTGTGCTGAGGATCTCAAAGTGAGATATGGCACTCACATGTTATCAGAGGAAGCTGATGATTGGTGGATGTCAACCAGAACTGAGCTGGATGCTAGTGGTACAACAATTACCTGGACTGTATTCAGGAGGGAATTTCTGAGGAGGTATTTTCCTGAAGATGTCAGGGGGAGAAAAGAAGTTGAATTTCTGGCGCTGGTTCAAGGTAATATGTCAGTACCAGAGTATGCTGCCAAGTTTGTGGAACTGGCAAGGTACTATGTGCATTACAATGATGACGAAGCCAGTGAGTTCTCGAAATGTGTCAAATTTGAGAATGGCCTTCGTGATGAGATCAAGCAGGGTATCAGGTACCAGAGAATCCGGAGGTTTGTTGATCTGGTAGATTGTAGGAGGATTTTTGAGGAAAATAACATCAAGCTGAGGTCATCTCACTCTCGCGAGTTGGTTGACAGAAAAGGAAAGAAACATATGGATCGAGGTAAGCCATATAGTAGAGGTAAACCTGTTGATTGGAAGAAACCCAGTGGGGGAGACTCCAGTGCTCGTATCAGATGTTACAATTGTGGTGAGATGGGACATCGTAGGAATGAATGCAAGGTTGATCAGAAGAAGTGTTACAAGTGTGACCAAGTGGGTCATATTGCTGCTGACTGCAAGAAGAGAGTTGTGACTTGCTACAACTGTGGTGAAGAGGGTCACATCAGTCCTAATTGTCCTAAGCCAAAGAAGAACCAATCGGGAGGGAAGGTTTTTGCTTTGACTGGATCTGAGACTACTCCAGAAGACAGGTTGATTAAAGGTACGTGTTTCATTCATGGCACACCTTTAGTTGCAATTATTGATACTGGAGCAACTCACTCTTTTATTTCCTTGGATTGTGCTGAGAGGTTAAATCTTGAGATATCTGATATAAATGGAAGTATGGTTATTGACACTCCTGCGTCGGGTTCAGTAACTACTTCGTCTGCATGCTTGAATTGTCCGGTTGACATTTTTGGTAGAGAATTCGGGATGGACTTAGTGTGCCTTCCGTTGAAACAACTTGATGTAATCCTGGGAATGAACTGGTTGGAATTCAACCGTGTTCATATCAACTGTTTTGCGAAGACGGTGATTTTTCCTGAAGAGGTTAGTTCTGATAGTCTGGAAATGACAGCTAGACAGGTGAATGAAGCTATCGGAGATGGTGCAACAGTGTTTATGTTGTTCGCATTGATGAATATGAAAGAGAAAGTGGCGAGTGGCGAATTGCCTGTGGTGTGTGAATTTCCAGAAGTTTTTCCAGAAGATGTGAATGAATTGCCACCGGAAAGAGAAGTGGAGTTTTCTATTGATTTGGTTCCAGGAACTAGTCCAATGTCAATGGCGTCGTATCGTATGTCGCCGTCTGAATTGGCTGAACTGAAGAAGAAGTTAGAGGAATTGCTTGAGAAGAAGTTTATTCGTCCTAGTGTTTCGCCGTGGGGTGCGCCTGTGTTGCTGGTAAAGAAGAAAGAGGGTTCAATGAGACTGTGTGTAGATTACAGACAATTGAACAAGGTCACTATTAAGAATCGGTATCCATTGCCGAGGATTGATGATTTGATGGACCAGTTGGTTGGAGCACGTGTGTTTAGTAAGATTGATCTGAGGTCTGGGTATCATCAGATACGTGTGAAAGATGACGATATTCAGAAGACTGCTTTTAGAACGAGGTATGGACATTACGAGTATTCTGTGATGCCGTTTGGAGTTACTAATGCACCTGGTGTTTTTATGGAATATATGAACAGGATCTTTCATCCTTATCTCGATAAGTTCGTGGTGGTGTTTATAGATGATATCCTGATATATTCTAAGAATGAGGAGGAACATGCAGAGCATCTCAGAACTGTGTTAGAATTGTTGAAAGAGAAGCGACTTTTCGCCAAACTGTCGAAGTGTGAATTTTGGTTTGAAGAAGTCAGTTTTCTTGGACATGTGATTTCTAAGGATGGTATTGCTGTTGATCCTATAAAGATAGAAGCTGTGTCTCAGTGGGAAGCTCCGAAGTCAGTGTCAGAGATTCGTAGTTTTCTTGGTCTTGCAGGTTACTACAGAAAGTTCATTGAGGGATTTTCAAAGTTAGCATTGTCGTTAACTAAATTAACCAGGAAGGGACAAGCCTTTATTTGGGATGCAAAGTGTGAAGAAGGATTCCAAGAGCTTAAGAGGAGATTGACTAGTGCTCCTATTTTGATTTTGCCGAATTCGACAAAATCATTTGTGGTTTATTGTGACACATCACTGATGGGTTTAGGTGGTGTATTGATGCAGAATCAACAAGTGGTCGCTTATGCGTCGAGACAACTCAAAGTGCATGAGAGGAGTTATCCGACTCATGATTTGGAGTTGGCAGCTGTGGTTTTTGTTTTGAAGTTGTGGCGACACTATTTGTATGGTTCGAGATTTGAGGTGTTCAATGATCATAAAAGCCTGAAGTATCTCTTTGATCAGAAAGAGCTGAATATGAGACAGAGAAGGTGGTTAGAATTTCTGAAGGATTATGATTTTGGTTTGAATTACCATCCGGGTAAGGCAAACGTCGTGGCTGATGCATTGAGTAGAAAAACCTTGCATATGTCTATGCTAATGGTGAAGGAATTGGATTTGATTGAGCAATTCAGAGACTTGAGTTTAGTGTGTGAAGATACTCCTACTAGTGTCAAATTGGGTATGCTGAAGCTGACTAGTGGTATTCTCGAAGAAATAAGAGAAGGTCAGAAAGCTGATGTTGGATTGATTGATAAGTTGACTATGATCAATCAGGGCAAGAGTAGTGAATTCAGAGTCGACGAGAATGGTATACTGAGGTTTGGTGACCGAGTTTGTGTTCCTGATATTGATGAACTCCGAAAGCGTATTTTGGAAGAAGGACACCGTAGTGGATTGAGTATTCATCCTGGTGCTACCAAGATGTATCATGATTTGAAAAAGTTGTTTTGGTGGCCTGGAATGAAGAAGGAAATTGGTGAGTTTGTATATTCTTGTTTGACTTGCCAGAAGTCAAAGATCGAGCATCAGAAACCGTCTGGGTTGATGCAACCGATGTTTATTCCTGAGTGGAAGTGGGACAGCATCTCAATGGATTTTGTGTCGGGTTTGCCGAGAACTGCCAGAAATTGTGAAGCTATCTGGGTCGTGGTAGACAGGTTGACAAAGTCTGCACATTTTATACCGGTGAGAATGGATTATCCGATGGAGAAGCTGGCTCAATTGTATATTGAGAAGATAGTGAGTCTGCATGGTATTCCTTCAAGTATCGTGTCAGAAAGAGATCCGAGGTTTACGTCTAAGTTTTGGGAAGGTTTGCAGAAAGCTTTAGGTACTAAGCTAAGATTGAGTTCTGCTTATCATCCGCAGACTGATGGACAGACTGAGAGGACGATTCAGTCATTAGAGGACTTGTTGCGGGCTTGTGTGTTGGAAAAAGGGGGTACTTGGGATAGTTATCTGCCTTTGATTGAGTTTACCTACAACAACAGTTATCATTCGAGTATCGGTATGGCTCCGTTTGAGGCTTTGTATGGTAGGAGATGTAGGACGCCGTTGTGTTGGTACGAATCTGGTGAGAGTGCTGTAATTGGTCCAGAAATTGTACAACAGACTACAGAGAAGATTAAAATGATTCAGGAGAAGATGAAGGCTTCTCAGAGTCGTCAGAAGAGTTATCACGACAAAAGGAGGAAAACACTTGAGTTTCAAGAGGGAGATCATGTGTTTATGAGAGTTACTCCTATGACAGGGATTGGTCGGGCATTGAAGTCGAAGAAGTTGACTCCGCGTTTTATCGGACCATTCCAAATTTCTGAAAGAGTGGGAGAAGTGGCTCATTGTATCGCTTTACCGCCGATGCTTGCAAATTTGCATGATGTGTTTCATGTATCTCAGTTGAGGAAATACATTTCAGATCCGTCCCATGTGATCCAAGTAGATGATATACAGGTGAAAGATAACTTGACGGTTGAGACTTTACCTGTGAGAATTGAGGATCGAAGGCTGAAGCAATTGCGTGGCAAGGAAATAGCTTTGGTCAGAGTAGCTTGGGGAGGACCTGCTGAGGGGAATGTTACCTGGGAGCTAGAGAGTCAGATGAAGGATTCTTATCCAGAACTGTTTACCTGAGGTATGTTTTCGAGGACGAAAACTCTTTTAGTGGGGGAGAGTTGTAACACCCGTATAATTTTAATTTTTAATTTAATTTGAATATTAGATTAATAATTATTATTATTATGGATTTTATGAAAATAAGAGGAAAATGATGGTTAATGGCATTTGGGCCATGTGTGAAATTAGTAAGAAGAGGGGGGTGTGGTGTAGTAAAGCCTTACTAATTTAATATTATTTTTCATAAAATAATCAGAATTGGGAATTGGGAAAGAAAGAACGTGAAAGAACAGAATTGGGAACAAGGAACGTGAAGGAGAACTGTAGAGGGAGAGACCAAGAACCAAGACTTTTATCTGAGGTAAGGGGAGACTCTCCGTTTAATCTCTTTTATCGTATTATGGGTGATAGTATGGATTAGGAGTATGATTTGATCCATTGATTCTATATTCTGAATATTCATCTGTGTTCATCATTAAAATTGAACTGTTAATCCCTAATAACTGATAGATTTAGGGTATGATGAATAGAATTGATAGGGAATCATATACTATGGTTATGGATGAATTCGTATGCTGTTTAGATGTGCTTTTCTCTGGTTTTTAGACTCAAAATCGTGGACTGGTATGAGTAAAAACGAATGGGTTTTGGACTGTTACGAATTCTGCAGGTTCTAGGCATTTTCTGGTGTTTCGCGTATGAAACAGTGCCATACGCGTATGGGATGAGGTCATACGCGTATGGGGGACACTCCCAATGGGCTATACGCGTATGATACGCAGTTGCCCTGTCCCAAATACCACGTACTGGTGTTTTGCGTATGAGAGCGTATGAGGATGCTCATACGCGTATGGGAATTTGGAAAGAGGAAAATTACTCTGGTGATACGCGTATGGCAAGGCTGATACGCGTATGGGTTGGTTTCTAGGCCATTTTGAGTTCTGGTGAAATGCGTATGATACGCGTATGTGACATGGTGATACGCGTATGGATGCGTATGGGCAACATGATACGCGTATGGACGCTATGTGTGCAAATTTCTGTTTTGTGATTTTTCATGAAAGTTCGATGATGTGTAACTTTCGATTTGTAGGCCTGTTTGTATACTGTTTGAGATTGTGTAAACCTTGTGATGTGATGCTATGGTTTACTGATGATTGATTGTATTGAATGATGTCAATGTATATATGAACATGCTTAGTGTTGATGATGATGATGATGAAATGAGTATAGATGATGCTACTCATAGAATGGTAATGATGAAAGTATGTTATATATATGTTGCATGCATTCATAAACATGGGCTGAATCCTATATGATGAGAGGATTCAGCGAGGGGCAGAATTCCCATTGTGTGGAATTTGTGCTGGCAGGGCCGTATCTGGATGATGATAGATCGGTCGGTGGATGATTTCCACTGGTGATGATTGGTACCACATGCATAGTGTCAGTTTCATACATGTGCATGATTTGTTTATAACATAATGATATATGTTACATGTTGACTGTCTGTTTATCTATGGATGTGTGATTGATGATTTGTCTGAATATGAAACAATTGGGTGAATGATATAACTATGATATGTTATTATTTATGATGCAATAACATTGGTTAACTGTGATGAGACTCACCCTTACTTGTTGTCATTTTCAGATTGAGGATAGCGGCGCGACTTGGTGAGGATTAGCTCATAAGTCGGTTTCTAGTTATAGTGTCGGTGTCATGCTCTGGTAGATGTAACACTGGGAACACGTTTGTTTTGAGTTGATTATAACTCTAATTGGTTTTGTTGGTTGAGTCGGATACATTAATGATGAATGTTGACTCTATGTTTTTGATTCCGCTGTGTAAAACATGATTTTATTTAATGAGTTATAATTTCAGTTGTTTCAGTGAATGCATGATATGTACCGACGTGTGTTTTATCATTTATATAATTGTGATGCCTCTCTACATGTTACTCTGATTTAATATACTGTTATTTGCCGCGGGTTATTACAGGGGTGTTACACTGTTATACTGTATTAACGTGTAAACAAAAATACCTATCCTGCCCAAACATGTGGAGCAACATGGGTGTCATAGTATATCAAAAGGGAGGTGTCATATGACCCTTTTGGGTACTCCTAGACAGACCTCTCGCCAGCATGTCTCATTGCTGCATTTAACAGTGCAGTCTACATATTATGAGCAGCCTGCGTATCAGGAGCAGCCTGTGCATGAACACGTTCCCCCTCGGGTTCCTGCTCATTATCCCCGTACTCCCGAGACGATGACACATCAGTAATGTTACTCCTTGAGACCCTTCAAGACTGCTAAGCTCTCTCACGTCAAACGGATGTTGTCTGGCTTGGCCTGCCATGTCTCAATCTAGGGTTCTCATCCATAATCCTGAAAAAATAACATTAATTAAAAAACACTCAAGAGGGGATTGGCATATGAAACAAATATGAAAAAAAGTCAGACAACATTTCATATTTGCATATCCAAAATTTTCTCAGAGGGGATTTCAGAGATGCACATCAGAACAGCCATTGTTGTACAAGTGTGTGATTTTGCCCTAAATGCCCTAAAAAAACTTCAACAAATGATCCAAACAACCGCATTTTCCAAATTAAACTTCTATCTAATAATTTTAAATAATAAACTACCTATTACATACATGCAATGTAAAAAAAAAAGATTCAGAGAAACTTACTCAAAATCAAAGATTTTGAAAACTTATTGAAATGAGCAAAAGACACAGCTTCGGTAACACTTATTCCGTCAAAGTATCGCAAAAAATTGCTTCAATAACTTGCGCAAAATGAAGGATTCATAGATTTTGTGAATGGAATAGAAAGAGTTGAATGAAAAATGAAGTATGAGGGGTACTGTCCGCGCCAAATATATACTTAAAACAGGTTCGGATATGCATCTCTGAAAATTCCCTGAACTTAAATGATAGGGTTAATTCGGAAAAGCATATGCGAAACCCCCCAGAGTTTGAAAAAAATATTGTCTCGAAAATACATGTTCGAAAATTTCTCTAAAAAAATATAATGTGGTGAATTCAAAAGTGCATATCTAAATTTTTAAGATAATTTGGAGTTTTACGCAAGGGATTCTAAGAAAACATAGGAGTGCTTTAAGAAATACTCAAAATTATCAGTGCCAATTCATACATTTTTGTCTAGCCCAATAAATCATATCCAGCCCAGAAAAAACCCAGAAACACAAAACAACAACGAGAATCTCAAACTAGGGTTTTGCACTCACTCATCTCTATCATCATCTTCCTCAAACCAGTTTCCACCACTGACCACTCCACAGGCTCATCACCATCACCTTGCACCAATGGTAGGCGTAGCATTCGATGTCGGAGCCGTTCCTTTCAACCCCGACGGATGGGGCCCAATGGACTCCTCCACCACCGCCGCCAACAACAACAACAACCACCTCCCTCTCAACGTCCCCTTCGCCCCTTTCTCCCGCTCCGACAAACTCGGCCGAATCGCCGATTGGACCCGCAACTTCAACAACCAGACCCGATCCAAAAACCCTGCCGATTCCGCCTTCGATTTCACCCTCGACGATTCCTTCCCAGGCAACACCGACGACGACGCCACATTCCGCTTAGTCGATGGAAAACCTCCACCCCGTCCCAAATTCGGCCCGAAATGGCGATACCAGCAGCAACGACAACTTCCTCAGCGTCGCGATGAGGAAGTCGAAGCGAAGAAACGTGAGGCGGAGAAGGAGAGAGCTCGTCGCGATCGGCTTTACCATCAGAATCGGTCGAACCCTAATAATCCTCGACGGGAAGCTGCTGTTTGTAAATCGTCAGTTGATATTCAGCCGGAGTGGAATATGCATGAACAGCTCCCGTTTTCGACTTTCACTAAGCTGTCCTACAATGTTCCTGAGCCTGAGGATCTTCTCCTATGTGGTGCTCTTGAGAATTATGATCGTACATTCGATAGAATTAACCCGAAGAATGAGCGTCGGCTCGAGAGGTTTAAGAATCGGAACTTCTTCAAGGTTACAACCACTGATGACCCTGTTATTAGGAGGCTTGCGAATGAGGATAAAGCGACGGTTTTTGCAACTGATACTATTCTATCAACTCTCATGTGTGCTCCTAGGTCTGTTTATTCCTGGGATATTGTTGTTCAGCGTGTTGGGAATAAGTTGTTTTTTGATAAACGTGATGGGTCGCAGTTGGATTTGCTTTCGGTTCATGAGACCTCACAGGAGCCTTTGCCTGAAGCTAAGGATGATATTAACTCTGCTCATTCTTTGAGTGTTGAAGCTGCTTATATCAATCAGAATTTCTCTCAGCAGGTGTTGATTAGGGATGGGAACAAGGTTACTTTTGATGAGCCTAACCCTTTTGCTAATGAGGGTGAAGAGGTTGCTTCGGTTGCTTATAGGTATAGGAGGTGGAAGCTTGATAATGATATGTATCTTGTTGCTAGGTGTGAGGTGCATAGTGTTGTTGAATTGAATAAGCAAAGGTCGTTCCTTACTGTGAATGCTTTGAATGAGTTTGATCCGAAGTATTCTGGTGTTGATTGGAGGCAGAAGTTGGAGACTCAAAGAGGTGCTGTTTTGGCTACTGAGCTCAAGAACAATGCTAACAAGTTGGCTAAGTGGACTGCACAAGCTCTTTTGGGTAGTGCTGATATGATGAAGTTGGGTTATGTGTCTCGGATTCATCCCCGTGACCATTTTAATCATGTTATCTTGGGTGTGGTTGGATATAAACCCAAGGACTTTGCGGCACAAATTAATTTGAATGCCAACAACATGTGGGGTATTGTGAAGTCTATTGTGGACATGTGTATGAAGATGAATGAGGGGAAATATGTTATTGTGAAGGATCCATCTAAGCCTCAGATTAGGATTTATGAGGTCCCGGCTGATGCATTTGAGAATGACTATGTGGAGGAGCCTCTTCCGGAAGATGAACAAGTTCAGCCTACGGCAGAGGGTGCTGATGGTGGAGAGGAAGCTGCTGCTACTGCTATAAATGACGTGGAAGATAAGCCAATTGATGCTCAAGCTTAAAAGGTAAGTGTTACAAGTCAGAGTCATGCTCTATTTGGTTTAATAATGTCATAGGATTTTTTGATGGCATTCTTTGTGTTATGGGATGCTAATGTTTTCCCCTTGTTATCATGGATTGATCTGTTTTACTACTCTTGTTTTGTGGTCATAATTTTACAATTGGCCTCCTTTTAAGTTTGAATTTTAGCCTAGGGCTATGTTTGGATAGATGGACTAGAACGGAGCGGAACGGAGTGGAACATGATGGAATGGAGTGGAGTGGAGCGGAATGGTATTGAGATTTCATTCCATTGTTTGTGTATATTTTATAGTTTGACGGAGCGGAATATAATATTTTAGTTCATTCCATTGCATACACCCCAAATTGGGTGGAATGAAAATTGAAGGATATGATGGAATAGGATGGAATGGATTCCATCATATTCCATTCCACTCCATTATTTATAAATCCAAACAATGGAATCTAATTAAATACCACTCCATTCCCTTCCATCATATTCCATCAATCCAAACATACCCTTAAAGTGCGGCTGTGATCATGTCACTTATCTTAGGGCCACTGGTAGCCAGAAAATGAAGACAAATGTTGCTGATGTATTGCAATTATGGCCGCGGAGACTCCAAAGCCCTTCATGTTGCAGTAGTTGTTAGTTTTGGAATTCAATTTTAAACCTTGGTGTTCGTTAAGATTTAATTGCACATGTTTGTTGCATTTTGGAACTGTTTCATCATAATTCTAGTCTAAATTCCAAAACTTGAGTGATTTATGTTAGCATCTTTTAAAATAATAATAATTGCTTTTATCCTTATATATTAATTGTTGTGTCCCTAGTGTGTATTTTTTCATATTCCAATTTTCTCTTGGTTGATAATTGATATTCTATTGACCTTCTTGCAAGTTGTGTGCGTGTGTTCAAATATTTGCAAGCTCTTAGGTATTAGAAAATGGGCAACTATTGAGGATTTGATGGAAAATTGGAGGTGTGTTACATATATAACTGCGGAATACTATTATCATTTTTTATCAGGTATTAGAAGTCTCGGTTTCCAAAATGAAATTCTTTAGCTAGGGATCCCTTGGGATTCTGGCGCTAGGAGCTGCTTATACATAGGCCTAAGCACTATAACTCATGTTTGCTTGAATATCTAGACGTTATAGATTGGGCAACCTAATTTATCCTTGAAAACATTAATAGCAATACTAAGCTCTGGATGATGCATGTGTGCATGTCTGTTAATTTCTACTTATTATTCCTAGATTGAATTTAAACGTCAATTTCAGATTTATCACATACAATATTTTTAGTTGTTTTCTGGACTCTTCATATAATGGCCAATGGCATCAGTTGGCAATTAATGACTTCACCGGTTAGTTCTTGATTCTATTTTTCTTTATATGTAAAATACTTTATTAACAAGTCATGAATGACATTAGAAAATATTCATATACTGATGAATATGCTGAATCTTAAAGGTGCATGAGAGAAGAGAGAAAATGTCTTTTGTTCTAGAGAATCTACCAAGTATAAGGTGCATCTTAAACTTGAATGCTCAAGAGGACATGCCATGAATCTAATTTGTAGGCGTAAAATAACATTTGAAGTAGAATTTTCTGTAGGCACTAGCACTACATTTAGTATGCTAGACTCACCTTAAGTGTGGAGAAGTGGGAATCTTGTGTGCGTATCGCATAACAACATTGTTGCAGCTATTAACTGAGTTGTACTTACAAAACTAAAATATCTGGTTTTACATTCTAGGGATTTTGCCTAGTATTTTTATATATTCATATTGGCTTTTTATATCTGGCATTAGTATCTCTTTTCACAATAATTTAAATTGAATGACATCATGCCTTATGATACTTAATGCAACATTTTTATGACCAGAGGAATGTTATTATTCGAGAGATTTAGAAAATCCTCAGATATCTGGTCAAATGTCGGCGTGTCTGAATCATTCATGAGTGTTCAGTATTGAAAATTTTCCTCCTTTGTTGACCACAATCATTTCTGAGAGCTCAAGTAAGACTTGTCTCAGTTAGAATTTTCTTTTCTTGTATGCTTTACTGGTATAAGTTGGAATCTTAGATCCATCTGTAATCTGCAATTACTGGTCGATTGTATTGCTTTTGTTGGAAATGTTTTTTATGGGAAGGATTTACTCGGCGAGCCCTTGTTTTTCTTGTTTTTTATCTTCAGTAAGTATATTCAATGTTGTTCTAGATGAGTAACCAATGCATGCATTTGAATGGCGTTTGATGTACACAATCTGTAATTTGGACCTGTTTTGCTAATATCACATACCAATATATAACATAATTTTTTGGGTGATTTGGGCCTGTTTTGCTAATATCACATACCAAATATATAACAAAACTTTTTGGGTGAACGCAGGTTGTTCTTATTGAGCAATTAACGGCCTTTCGTTTGGGAACATCACACTATGCTCAGAATCATATTCACTTCTTCGCTGCTATTTGTTGGTCAAGATTTTGCCATTCAAACCTTGTGATATTACCTCTAGAATAATTTTTCTATAAAGCATACTGAGTTTTATGATGCTACAGATGTTTATGATCTATAAACCTTGGCATATTTAGGCTGTGGAACCATTAAAAGACTGTGTTATGCTTTTGAGTTTATATTTTTTGCTGTGTCAAGCATCCCATTCCCTGCATTCCCATTCCATTTCTTCATGCCTATTAGATTTATAACACTATCAGCATTGATTGAATTGAGTGCGGATGTATCATTGTTAGGTGTTATTGTGTAAACTTGGATGGATCGTCGTCATAGTATATCTGGATATTTTGTCAGTAAGTAACTGATTGAACTAATTGATCCCAAGTTGAACTCAATAGTGACTGGATGGTATATCTTTGTTGAATTTAAAACCTCGGACCATTGCTCTCTTCCTGCTCCATTTCTGATACCTAACTGTAGATCATCCTCCTCTTCTCTATATGCAAAATTTTTCTAATACTCTTTAAAAAGAAACTTCTGTTGTCATTGTCATCGATCAAGTGATCCCTGCCGCTTTATTAATATCTGTACATGCAACCCGTAAGAGTTGGTTTAGTGGTGGAGGCTTGGTCCGATTTTGAGAGTGTGTTTCTTTTAATGTTCTATTAAATGTTATATGCAAAAAAAGAAGCCAGTTGTATTCTAGTAGTGTTGTGATCAGAGGTGCAATGTTGGAGAAGTAAAATTGGAAATGGATAGCTAAAATAAATTTAATCATAAAATTGAAGCGTTAGTTCAAAAACGTAAGAATTGTATGGGTTTGAGTTGTGTCCAGAGATGTATTTCTAAACTTTGAAGAAATAAATATATTTTTACGAGATGTTATAGGGCCAGTTTGTTTCAGGTTTAAAAAAGTGAATTTTTTCTTTGTATTTTTGAAAATAGATTTTACAAAATCATTTTTTAAAATATTACAATTTTTTTTATTCGTTTTTTCTAAAGTGAAACACTAATTTTGACATCTTATAACATAAACATATATTATCGAAGACTAAAAGCTAAACAAAATTACAATTTTTTTTAAAAATTATATTTCAAAAATGATTTTTATGAAAATCTATTTGAAATAACTTCAAAATTAAGTGATTTTTTGAAATTTTGATATCTAATTTTTTCTATAAATAAATAAAATATTCAAAATCACATTTTCAAAATAACTATTCAAACAATTATAAAAAAAAAATTCTTTATAAATTTTTTTTTACACAATTATATAACAGTATAAAAATTATTAAAATAAAAAAACCAAAACAAATAGACCCATTTCCGTTTTATTAACCAATTTAGGTGTTCGGCTAAAATAACTATTGACTACTCGAAATATTATACTTTATATGCTAACCGTTGAATGTGACACAGTTGGCTTCTAACGACAAATTCTCGTGTGCCTACAGTTCACAATGGGCAATTGTCAAGTACAAATTCAATACGCAATTTCGATGTTGCACCCTCTTTAATTAATTCATTTAAATATGATATCTTTTGCTTTCAATTTTATCCATGATAACTTGCAAAGGTGTGTTTTCACACACTTTAACTAAAAAATAATTAAATACATCTTTTGATTCAAGATGTTAAAATAAAAATTTCAAACTAAAGAAGGTATGAAGGTTAGTCATCTTTTAGTGTCAGAGGTGTCGACGACTCCGAGTATATCTATCATAATATAGGTTTGGGAATTTCCCCGGTGGCACGTTATGTTCATGTTGATAACGATTATATGGCATGTATTCCTTTCTATTGATCATTAGATGCAGTGCTGCTTCATCACTTGCTTCCGCGCACTACCCAGTTGGCAGGAATGCTATTGCTGACTCTAGAGTATAACAGTCGTCGATCCTGTCCCCCATGATGATCATTATGCTGTTTCATTCTTCCTGATACTTAAAACTTGTTGGATTTCCAGTGCTCTGAGCATGAAGAGAAAATTAGAAAGTAATTTCCAAATGAAATGAAATTATGAGAATATTCATTGTGAGAAAAA
Source organism: Vicia villosa (assembly GCF_029867415.1). NCBI lineage: Eukaryota > Viridiplantae > Streptophyta > Magnoliopsida > Fabales > Fabaceae > Vicia > Vicia villosa. The sequence goes on along the minus strand of NC_081180.1, from coordinate 231,610,095 downwards.
TCATAAAAGAAATTAAAGTTTCAATAAAAAAAGAGAGAAACAGAGCTTTGGAAAGTTAACTCCCATGTAAAACCATAATAAATCAACTTCAACGTAATTATTTTGGTTATCCAAGATCAACAAAACTGATGCAATTGTGCTCTTTTCTGGAATATGCTATCTTCATATGATCCTGTGAGATATTGGATCGAACTCTAGTATGGTTTAAGTGTAGCTTCTTGGTTCGAAAGTTCGACAGGGTTAAGCATGAAGTCGATGGTTGTTCACATGCTGGTGTCGAAGTGTGCATGCTGTAGTCGAAGATGGGTCTAACATGCAGGTGTCGAAGATGCTAGGGTGTTAACATGTTAAATTAGGTTTTAGTGTTTAAACCCTAATTTGTAAAGTTAGCTTGTTTATTAAGTTGGCTTGTGTAATGGGCCTTGTGGCAAAAGCCAATTAGTTAGTATGTTAGCTTTTATAATAAATAGCATACTAGTCTCTCATCATTGCTAAGCTGCAAATCCTAATTTAGGGTGAGAGAGGTTATTTGTTATTCTCGTAAACTTGTAATCTTGTTTTAAGAGAAAGTAAAAGAATAGCAGTTATAACCAATTCTTGTGTTCTTCTTATTCCTTATTCTTTATTCTTCCCTTACATTATACATTGCTCTTGGCACTGAATTCACAACAAATTGATGCGGTGAGCGTGGAAAAGATGCCTTCAACAAAGTATGAGATTGAAAAGTTCACCGGAGTGAATAATTTCGGTTTGTGGCGCTTGAAGATGAAAGCCCTACTGGTTCAGCAGGGTTGTTTGGAAGCGTTGAAGGGTGCGACGGCTATGGGCGCTGCGTTAACGGAAAGAGAGAAGACATACATGATCGAGAAAGCACACATCGCAATTTTGTTGAGCCTTGGTGATAAGGTTCTCCGGCAGATATCAAAGGAGACGACAACATCAGGGTTATGGGTGAAACTTGAAAGTTTGTACATGACCAAATCGCTGGTAAATCGACTATACCTGAAGCAAGCTTTGTATTCATTCAAGATGATTGAAGACAAAGTGTTGGCTGAGCAGTTGGATATGTTCAACAAGCTGATTCTTGATCTTAAAAATATTGATGTGAAGATCGATGATGAAGATCAAGCGTTGTTACTATTGTGCGCTTTGCCTCGATCACATGCTCACTTCAAAGAAACTCTCCTGTATGGAAAGGAGTCCCTGACCTTTGAAGAAGCTCTATCAGCCCTGTATTCTAAGGACTTGAACGAACGAAAGGAGCATAAACCTTGGACTGTTGGTGAAGGTTTGGCCGTTAAGGGCAAATTCTTGCGAAAGGATGGTAAGTTCGACATGAAGAAGGGCAAAAGCCAGTCGAAGTCTTACAGCGGCGAAGCATCTGGCATTCGATGCTATCATTGCAAGAAGGAGGGTCACACAAGAAAGGTGCGCCCTGAATGCCTAAAAGATCATGGAGGTAAAGATAATGGCAATGCAGCCATTGTTCAAGATGATTTCGAATCATCTGATGTCCTTGTGGTTTCGAGCAGTGACTCTAGGAAGGAGTGGATTATGGATTCAGGTTGCACTTGGCACATGACTCCAAACAAAGACTTGTTCGAGGAATTATGTGATCAAGATGGTGGATCAGTACTATTGGGAAACAACAAAGCTTAAAAGATTGTAGGTGTTGGATCTGTGAGATTCAAGCTCCATGATGAGTCAATAAGTTTGTTGACTGAAGTTAGGTATGTTCCTGATTTGAAGAGAAATCTGTTTTCTCTTGGTGAATTCGACAAGAAAGGATATGTTTTCCAAGGATAGAAAAGTATCCTAAGAGTCATGAAGGGGTCGAAGGAAGTCTTGAGAGGCGTGAAGAGACAAGGCTTGTATACCCTTGAGGCTGAAGTTGTAAGTGGTTCGACAAATGTTGCATCCACGAAACCGTTGTCGAAGACAGAAATCTGACACATGAGATTGGGCCATGTCAGTGAAAGGGGTCTGGTCGAATTAGGGAAACAAGCTCTGCTTGGTGGAGACAAAGTCGAAAAGCTGAAATTTTGTGAACCCTGTGTACTTGGAAAATCTTGCAGAGTGAAGTTCAACAAAGGCAAACAAAGAACACATGGATCCCTTGATTACATCCATGCTGATCTTCGGGGACCTACAAGGTGTCCATGACATTCAGGAGCAAGGTATTTTCTATCCATAGTTGATGATTATTCGAGGAAGTTATGGGTATTCATTTAGAAGACTTAGGATGAAACTTTTGAGAATTTCAAAAGTTGGAAGACTCTAGTAGAAAATCAGACTGGCAGGAAGGTCAAGAGGTTGAGAACCGATAATGGCCTTGAATTTTGCAATGAGGCGTTCGACAGTTTTTGTGCGGGCTCTAGTATTGCAAGGCACAAAACTACTGCAGGTACTCCACAACAAAATGGTTTGGCTGAAAGGTTTAATTGAACTATTTTGGAGAGAGTCAGATGCATGTTGACTAGTGCGGGGTTAAAGAAGGTGTTCTAGGCTGAGACTATTTCGACAACAACATATCTGATAAACAGATGTCCTTCGACAGCGTTAGATATAAAGACACCTGAAGAAGTTTGGTCGGGACATCCACCAGATCTCGACAAAATGAGAGTATTTGACTGCGTAGCCTATGCTCACATTAGGCAAGACAAGGTCGAACCTAGAGCTCTGAAATGCATGTTCATGGGATACCCTGAAGGAGTCAAAGCTTATAGGCTATGGTGCATAGAGCCAGGTCACAGGAGGTGTATCACCAGTCGAGATGTAGTTTTTAATGAAGCTGAAATGGATTTTCAGAAAACTGATGATGTTGGTCGAAGTACAGAAACATCTGATGAAGAGCTGGAATATGTAGAGATTCCTGTTGAGGTGGAGCATGTTGATGCTGGATTGTATATCCCTGATGAAGACGAAGAAGAAGCAGAAGATGCTAAGGAAATTGAGGAAACTGTCGATGACTACCTATTGTAAAGAGATAGGTCGAGAAGAGCCATCAAGCCACCTCAGAGACTTGGGTATGCAGACCTTATAGCTTATGCCTTAATCTCTGCAAGTGATGTTCTAGACGAAGAACCTAAAGACTACAAGGAAGTTATGAGGAGTCGAAATAAGACTGAATGGCTGAAGGCCATGGATGATGAGATGAAATTTCTTCATGATAATCATACCTGGGAACTGATCAAGAAACCTGCTGGGGCAAGGTTAGTCAGCTGTAAATGGATTTTCAAAGTTAAGTAAGGAATTGAAGGAGTGACGTCGAAAAGATACAAGGCAAGGTTAGTTGCAAGGGGTTTCACTCAGAAAGAAGGTGTCGACTTCAATGATGTGTTTTCTCCTGTTGTGAAGCATAGGTCCATTTGAATGTTGCTTGCCATGGTGGCACAGTTCAACCTAGAATTGGAACAGATGAAAGTGAAGACTGCGTTCTTGTATGGTGATCTAGAAGAAACGATCCTGATGAGGCAACCTGAAGGGTATGTCGAAAAGGGTGTAACTCGATGGGAGAACTGACTTTAATTTTTATTTCGCAAACAATGTTGCGGTGAGCAAGAGTGGCCACTGACTTTTATTTTATCCAATTAGGAAAGGTATAAAATAACAGGAAAGACCTTCTTTGAAAAGAGATTGAGTTCGGGGGGTAGGTTATGAAAAGGGAAGGTGTAAGCACCCTTTTCATCCGTAGTTATCTACGGGCTCTTAGTTGCTTAGCTCACTTTTGTTTGAAATGTTTGATTTGTTTGAAAGAGCAATGTGTGTTTAGAAAAACAGTTTTGTTTTGAAAATGTCTAAAAAGACAACGCTAGAAAACGGGGTGTGAAAAGCATTTGATTTGTTGTGAGCAAGCACTTAAGAGTTCCTACCCTAAGTTCGTAAGGTCTTTCCTATTCTAAAGACTTTCCTTGAACGATAGTACTATCCCTACCATATGGGGGTAGATAGTCCTATACATTGGATGTGCGGGTCATCGAAGGGTCATCGAATCATCATAGGGACTATCCATACCATGAAGAGGGTAGGAAGTCCTATGAGATGTGAATAGTCATAAAGGCAACATGTAAGGATACCTTAGCCATCGAAGGGACGATCACCATTTAATCGAGGGACTAGATCATTTATACCGAAGGGGACATCGAAGGGACTATGATCTTTAAATCGGTGGGACATGGTGATTTTGAATCGAAGGCAACATGGGCTAAGGTATCCCTACGCTCGAAGGGACTTAACTATTATAATCGAGAAGGCAACCAAGAGGGGGAACCCTAAAGGTGAGTGTGTGAGCAATAAAAAGGAGTGTGTTATGTTCAGATATTTAATCTTTGAAATTAGTGAGCTAACGGTTGATTAAATTATCTTGCCATACACGCCCTAATTAGCATACATCTAAGCAGTATAAGTTTTGCAGAAAAATAAAGTGCGGGAATGTAAATCTACACTATTACAAAAAAGCCCATGCGACCTATACATCAATTGCTAATATTTGAATGAACAACTTAAATAAATAATTAAATAGAAACAGTCATGCGACATTCTTTGGAGTTCGAGATGATAAGAGAATCGCGAATTAAAATTGGAGTTTAAAAATTTAATGTTAATTGAAATCTAAAATTAACTAACAAATTCTAACCTAAAACTAATTAATTAAAGAAATTATCTAACTCAATTTACTATGTGCAATTTAAACTAAGTTATAAATTAATCCTAATTCTAAATTAACTAAATTAGTACTCTAAAAACCAACTAATTACTAATTATCCTAAAATTAACTAAAGCCTAATTACTAGATTGATTAAAATTATTAAAATTAATTAAAACCTAAATCTTTTTTTTTTTTTTAAGCGTTTTGTGATGGGTTAATTTGTGGTTTAATGTATAAAACAAAAACAAAATAAAATAAAAGAATAGAGAAAAACAATTGGGCCTGGGGGTGCAGAAACAGAAGAGGGGGCGTGACTCAAGAAGTAGGCCCAATGTTGGGATTGCTCAGGGCGCGAGATCAGATGTGGTGGTGCTCCTGAGGTGTACCATGGGGGCTCGTCTTGGGGATCGTTGGATCTGACTTCGCGTTGATCCAAGGGCTAACGCATGAGGGCGCGTCCTGGCTATACATGAGCTGCAAGTACTAGATTATTGAACAAATAAACACAAAGAAATAAAAGGATTTCGAAAACCTGGATTCGAACCCAGGTCTTAGAAGTTGCCAACACACTCTCCAACCATCTGGGCTAGGATACTACGCTGATAATTCAACCACAAATAATTAATAAATATTAAACTTAATCTTTAATCTGAAATTGTCAAACTGCAGTCAAACATGGGGCCCCATGTGTTGGAATGAGCGAATCAGCGCTGGAGAGAGGGAGGAGAAGATTTGACCGGCCAATGAGAGCGTCACGCGTGGGGTCCACGATCAACATCATCTTCTTCCTTGGGCTGCAATTTTTTGCTACAATTTTTGTTGCCATTTTGCTACGATTGTTTTGTATCTAAACCTGGAAATTTTAGAACTACAAAAAAACATGATAAATAAGGATAAATATAACCCAGATCCACGTAAAATTACTCCCTGAATTCAATGGTGAGGTCGTTTTTGGCTAATATGGCTTGTAACATGGAATACGAGAGCTTGCAAGCTTAGAACCCTAACCATGGCATGTTTCGGTTTAGGGCTTAAAGCTTGAATGTTTTACGTTGTTCCTGCACTAAATAGTCTCATGAACATGTTAGAAGTATTAATTTTCGTTAAAACATAGCGTTAGTAAGAATACGAAGAAGACAAAATGAATGAACATGATGAACGTGGGATGCGCGTTTTGAATGTTTCAAGGCATGTCTCCTGATAGATACTTACTCTTTGATGTCTTAGTAGGAGATTAGGATGGATATTCTGGATTGAAAGTGGCTGCAACTATCAATCTTGTGTGCCCTAATTTTGTGAAGTTTCTTGAAGCTTTAGAACGTACTCTTGCGGCTAGGGTTTCGTCCCCTCTCATGTTGGATCACTTGTGTATATATAGGAAATCAATTTAGGTTTAGGAAACATGGAAAGAATCAAATGGAATCATGGTGAAAATTTGATTTGATTTTTGTATGCAATCTTTCCCTTTTGAGTTTCAATTCTATTTCCTACATATTTCACGTGATATTGGCCATGTTAAGTGAAATAGGTCTAGATTCAATGAATGACATCTTTTGTATTATTTGATTTTTATTTGATTTTATTTAAATTGAATTTAAATGAATAAATCCAAAATAAATATAATAAAAATCATAAAATAATTATCAAATGATTCTTGGGCCTTAAATGATCTCAACATCACGTGGATAACCCAAAACTTGTGGCCCATTACTCAAAAATACAAGATTCTTCATTTAGGGTTTCACGTCCTTCTTCAAATTTCTTTGACTTCTGACAGTCATAACTCTCTCGATTTTTATCATATGAATATGTTCTAGGACTTTTTGGAAAGCCCAAGATGTCTTATAAAATCCACTTTGGAACATATTTTCCATTTGGAGATTTTATCTTGATGATATGTCTTCTGAGAAAAAACTGCTTTTTGCGAGCTCCTAGAAGGACCTGTAATGTATTGGCTCATATCTCTCAAATGGTGCATTTCTTGACTTTGGGCCCAACATCAAAGTTGTAGATAATCAAATTTCCTTGAGAATGAGCTTCGGTTGGGGAATTTTTGAGAAATTATGCGAGAGATATGGCTGGTCAAAGTTGGGTTGACTTTCTCCTTAAAAACCCTAATTTAGAAACTTAGGGTTTTGATAACTTTGGAGCTTTTCTTGATGAATCATGATCAAACCTTGATCAAATGATGAATATAACATTAAAATTTTGATGTTGACTAAAAATCAGGAATTTTGACTGTACTTTGACCATAGTTGGCTTTTGACCTAGCATGGGCGACTATTGACTTTTTGAGCAATTGATCGAGCAATCTCGTGAATCGAGGCCTGACACTTAGTATGAGTATGGCTTAAATCATATGAGATGCTATGAAGTCCATTTGAAGTCTCAGAAATCCCACTTCCCTTGATTAAATCCAAACCCTAATTTGGCCTTTATTGCTTAGGAGGAGAGTGAACATGCTTGCAATTGGATATCATGTGAGCCTAAAGAGACTGCTTGAGCCAAGCTATATTAAAATATAGTGGGAAAATTTTGGGGTATGACAAAGGGGAAGGAAGATTATGTGTTCAAGCTAAAGAGATCTTTATATGGGCTGAAACAATCTCCTCGATAGTGGAATAGGAGATTCGACAACTTCATGGCACGCATAAGTTTCATTAGAAGTCAGTTCGACCACTGTGTTTACTTCAGATTTCGACCTGGTAATTAATTTGTTATTTTGTTGCTTTATGTGGATGATATTCTCATAGCAAGAAATAACGTCGAAGATATAAAGAGGGTGAAGGCTGAACTCAATAAGGAGTTCGATATGAAGGATCTGGGAGCTGCTTCCAGGATTCTTGGAATTGACATTCGAAGAGATAGAAAAAAGTCGACGTTATGCTTATCTCAAGAGGCATATCTATGAAAGATTCTCGAAAGGTTTGGTATGTCGAATTCGAAGCCAGTTGTGACTCCTACAAACCCTCAATTCAAGCTAAGTATTAATCAGTGTCCCAGTACTGATGTAGAAAGAGCCTATATGAACAGCATCCCATATGCTAATATAGTTGGTTCTTTGATGTATGCTATGGTCTGTACTAGACCCGACATAGCATATGCAGTAAGTCTTGTAAGCAGGTACATAGCTTCCTGGAAAGGCTCATTGGCAAGCATTGAAGTGGATTTTAAGGTACATAAATGGGTCTCTGAACAGGGTCCTAATTTATGGTAGAGCCTTGAGTGAAGATAGTAAAGCAGTAATCGAAGGATATGTCGACTCTGATTATGCAGGTTGTATGGATTCCAGAAAATCTATTTCTGGATATGTTTTCTGTGTTTGGCATTTCAATTAGTTGGAAAGCAACACTTCAGAAGGTTGTTGCTCTATCAACCACTGAAGCGAAGTATATTGCCCTAACTGAAGCTGTGAAAGAAGCATTGTGGCTTGAAGGTTTTGCAAAGGAGCTGAAACTTCAAGGTCGAGGTATCATTGTTAAATGTGATAGTCAAAGTGCAATACACCTGTCAAAGAACTCACCATATCATGAGCGAACTAAGCACATCGATATGAGGTTGCATTTCGTCAGAGGAGTAATCGAGCGTGGAGAAATCCAAGTGCTGGAGGTTTCAACAGATTACAATGCTGTTGATATGATCACCAAATCATTGCCGAGTTGCAAGTTTTTCCACTGTATGCAGTTGATAAAGCTGCATGAAGAAAGCTAGTTGTTCCCTTGATGTTGTAGAGTTAGATCCAAGGTGGAGATTTGTGAGATATTGGATCGAACTCTAGTATGGTCGAAGTGTAGCTTCTTGGTTTGACAGTTCGACAGGTTTAAGCATGAAGTCGAAGGTTGTTCACATACTGGTGTCGAAGTGTGCATGCTGTAGTCGAAGATGGGTCTAGCATGCAGGTGTCGAAGATACTAGGGTGTTAGCATGTTAAATTAGGTTTTAGTGTTTAAACCCTAATTTGTAAAGTTAGCTTGTTTATTAAGTTGGCTTGTGTAATGGGCCTTGTGGCAAATGCCCATTAGTTAGTATGTTAGGTTTTATTATAAATAGCATACTAGTCTCTCATCATTGCTAAGCTGCAAATCCTAATTTAGGGTGAGAGAGGTTATTTGTTATTCTTGTAAACTTGTAATCTTGTTTTAAGAGAAAGTAAAAGAATAGCAGTTATAACCAATTCTTGTGTTCTTCTTCTTCCTTGTTCTTTATTCTTCCCTTGCATTATACTTTGTTCTTGGCATTGAATTCACAACAGATCCAACAGCCTAAAACAAAAAAAAAACACAAATTGAAAGTTAAAGCATAGTAATGTTGCTACCTTATGATCATAACAACACCATCATTTGGCATTGTAAAGCAGATCAGAACAATACTATCCATAAATCTGGAGTCGAATGTTGATCCAACTCAAAATATCTCCGACAAAGATAAGCTCGTGAATCCGTTTTACCACTTTAGTCCAAGTCTCACTACTATTTACATGAACACTTTGTAAGAATCAATTAGTTGTAATGAGTAAGTGTTTGAGGTAATTTACTATTATCTCTATGACAAATCTTGAGACAAATAACATCATTTTAAACAAATGAGAAACCTTGAAACAAATGACATCAATATAAAAAAAACAATAACTAATGACAGAAGTAAAATGAAATAAGCTTATGTCCTTTGTTCTCAAACACAAAGACTACATTTGATGTTCTACAGTGCAGACATCAAAACTGAGGAAAAAGATGTTAAAAAATTCTCATGTATAAATGGATAAAACCCAAAGATAGAACTAAGCCATAATAAAGCTTATCTACAAACATATCATTGGTGCTGATTTTCCTTATCACCTTATTAACCCTATCAGCAACATATGCATTCCCTCTCACATCAACAACAAAACTTCTAGGTTTGTCAACCTTGTTTAACCCACATCACCATCATCATACCTAAGAAACCCATTTTCAGAAAACCTCTTGAAAACACTTTCTGCAATACAAAAAAAAATTAACAAAATAGAAATAACCGAAAAACCTAAAAAAATTAAAACACTAACACACCCCAATAACAAAAAAAAAAGCAAAAAACAAAATGAACCTTGTAAAATGGGTAATTGGACGACGTAGAAAGTACTGTTTGAAGAGTCAGGGATGATGAGATCGGAGGAATGGGGTCGTTGGAGAACGGAGAAAGGGTTTATATGAAGCTTGTAACCGTCGAGAACGATCGTGACGGTGTAACCGTCTTTGAAAATGACGTGGTTTGCTTGAACTGAAAAAGTGAAATTGAAAAATGAGTTAAAAATGAAAAAATTGGAGAAAGGAATAGCAAATAGGTCAGAAGATAATTTTCGCAATCGCATTTCGTTTCAGGAGGAGAACAAACCTGAGATTCAGGGACGAGAATGCAGAGCTTTGTAGAGAGAGAGAGAGAGAGAGGGAGAGAGAGAGAGAGAGAGGGAGAGAGAGAGAAGGCATAGTTGTATTGAGAGGGTCACAATGGAGAGGGAAATCATTATTGTGAATGGACTTGCAAAGCAGATTTGGCTTGTTGTATAGTTGAGGGAAAGGGGAAAAATATTGGGAGGAGGAAAAAGTGAAATATTCAATCCCTCCAATGGGCATCGCACAACTTTCATTGTTACGGTCCATCCATTGTGACACCAAAGTTGTTTTATTTATCTATTTACTGAAACAACCTTCTTATTAGTACAAAATGTTAATGTATAGTATAGATAATATGTTGATAAAAGGGTTTTATGGGTAGTTTGTAATGAAAAAATGGTTTAATTAGGAAGTTTCGAAATTGACCTTATTGTAGTGTAAATTATTTTTTGATGAAAAGGTAAATTAGGTAGTTTGGTACATTGTTTAGTAATGGGTAGATAGTAGTATGTATGTATGTATGTATGTATATATATATATATATATATATATATATATATATATATATATATATATATATATATATATATATAGGAGAGTTATATTTACTCCAAGAGTAAGTAAGTTATTATAACTTACTCCACATCTTGACCATTTAATATTTTCAATCTAATGGTTAAAAATAATAAGGAATAGTTTTCTCTCTCCATATTTAATTACTTATTATTTTTAACCATTAGATTGAAAATAATAAATGGTCAAGATGTGGAGTAAGTCATAATAACTTACTCTTGGAGTAAATATAACCCTCCTCATATATATATATATATATATATATATATATATATATATATATATATATATATATATATATATATATATATATATATATATATATATATATATATATATATATATATATATATATATATATATTCAAAACTCACACTTCTCAATTCAACGAGACAACTTTTTCAAAGCACAAAACTGTGATGGATTTTCAATCTTAAGTAGGGGTGTTTGCGGGTTGGTTTGATTCGATTTTGAGAGAATCCGATGGCCGAACCAATCAAAAACATATGGATTAGATTGGATTTGCACATTTTTGGATAAAGCGCAAACCGAACCAAACCGAGAAACAATAGGTTGGTTTGGGTTGGATTCATTAGATATACTAAAAACAAATGTGCACAAATATTTTTAAAAAATTTCTAATTTACATCAACAAAATTTCAATAATAATATAAAATTTCTAATTTTTTTCGTTTCTCCATATAGATTGTGAATGTCACAAATGGAATTTCATTTTTTTCTTCTTGAAGTTGAATACTTTATATTAGTTTCCATGATAATTATAATATAAATTATACAAATTAGTTATGATTGGTTCGGGTAGACGGGTCCGCGGGTAGAGTTTTGAAAATCCGATGCCCGGACCAATTAACATCAGGTTTCGTTGGCTTGATTCGGTTATTGTCCGAACTAAAAAAAATGCCAGAACCAAACCTTATGGTTTGTTTTAGATTCCGGTTTCGTTCGGATTTGCCCGAACCAATAAACACCCCTACTCTTAAGCAAACAATACCTTGTAGACATGGTGGTCAGCGTACTTAGATCTAGTAGACAGATAATAATAAAAGTAATTCATATAATATCATGTCATACCTTATTTAAGTTATTTAAACAATTTTTGTGCTATTTTTTAGAAGAAGAAAAAAAATAGTGGATATCTAGGGGTAGCAAACAGACATGTCTGTCTTATTTAAAGTTACTTTATAAAAGTTTGTAAAAATTAGAATGGAGCGGGACAAACATAGTTAAGAGCAAAAACTTAAAATTAGAGATATCAATGGTGTTAGACGCTGGCCTAAGGATCTAGAGGGGGGGTGAATAGATCTCACAGAGTTTTTCGGAATTATTTCGAACTAAGGCGAAAGCGGTTCTGAATCGACTTGCGTCTATTCCAGACCGTTATTACAAGGGTCGTATATGTGACAAAACCACAAGATAATTGAGATTAACGATGAAATGATATGTTATCGAATCAATATGTTTCACTATAGAAAATCGATTAACTTCTGATTTGATAAACTTTGATTTGCAATGCAGTAGTAATGAAAGAAGCAAAAACACAAACACTTGGTGATAATGATCAAATTGATGGTGATTCAATGTGTGATGAATTGTGATGTTTATACAAGTTCTTAATTCACAATTTTAACACTCGAATCGTTGATCAATTTGCAATTATAACCAAATATGAACAGAACGTAAATGAAAAGATAAAAGCGACAAGAACACGATATTTGTTTAGGCAGTTTGTCGATCGTCCTCGCTACGACTACGTCTGCCCCCAATTCCAAACTGAAATTGGGAAATCTTCCATTAATGTTGAAAGCAGTTTATACAAAGAAGATAACAAAGCGATAAACAATAAACCAAATTTGTCGATCCTTTGAATCTTCTTCCCCCTTAATCTTGAGCCAGATCAAGGTCTTCCAAGAGCTTCACTTTGATCCATTTCTGCAGTGTCTTGAATTGCTTGAACACTTGTTCTTCAATCTTCACACTCAGCTGGATCCTTGATGAAGCCTCTTGATAAAAACCCCCGAAATTCACCAATCTTGGAGGACAAAACCCTCAGATTTTATTCACCAAAAACCCCACAAATCTTCACCCACTAGGAATCTTCAATTCCGTTCCATGGACGTTATCGATCTTGAACGCAAACCCTCAACGCAAAAATGATTGTGTGTAGTTGTGTTGGAGTTGTGTCGATGATCGAAGATGAGAAGCCTTTGTGTATCTTTCAGTTGTTGGTGTTAAGAAACTGCAATAATGAACCTTGGACAATATATATGAGAGCTAATCAGTTGGAGCAGAGAAAACCAGAGATTTTGGCATTTTTGATCAAATAGGTCGACCTCTTGTAGTGCTTAGGTCGACCTAACAGAGCTGCATTTGCTTTGAATAACATTTGTTCCCAGTTAGGTCGACCTGTTAAGGAAGTAGGTCGACCAGAATCCTCTTCAGATACGTTTTGGGGACTTTTCTTCAGTTTAGGTCGACCTAGTTGTTGTGTAGGTCGACCTATCAGAAGGATGTGTAAATTTCTCCACTTTAGGTCGACCTGGGTTGGGAGTAGGTCGGCCTGACTGCTGTTTTTCTGAGTTCTTCTTGTTTTACTTGTATTGAGTCGACCTATATGTATAGTACTGCTCTGTCTTGAGTGACCAATGCTTGCTTTTCTTTGAGTTCTTCTGCTTGTGCCTTGTTGCTTGTTTGCTTGTGGAGTTTGCCATGGATCAAAAACACCTTTGTGAGTGTGATCTTGTATTCACAGATGGATATGGTTTGGACATGGTACTATAGTACCCATGCCCTTATCCACATGGGCACCAACTTTTATACTTGCACTCGTACTCTACGAATACCTAAGTACCTTTACCTACAATTTTAGTAAAAATAAATCGATCAGTTAAAAAAAATCATATCATTTTAAATTTTTAACAATATGGACAAAAAAATTTAAAAATTTATTGTTGAATTATGAAATAATCGAACATTTATATTTGTATCAAATGTGTAATAATTTCATTAATAATGTATATTTTTAAAAAATGATAGACATACAATTATTTATAATAATATAAATAAATACATATAAATATATATTGTGCAGATATGAGTCAAGGTGAATATTAAGATACCACTTATTTTAGTGGGTAATTACCCACATCTGTATTTATTTTGCAGGATTTTATCCTACCTATTGTGGGTATTTTTTGTGGTTATTCACTTGATATAAATACCGTTGACATCCCTATCATAACCTTGACATGCCTTATAAAAAATAAGGTGGAACGGACCTGCGAGCATTGCACCTTTTTAATTTAAAAATTACAAAATTTTATGTTAATATCAATGCAACCAGAAACCCGAAAAAAAAAAAACAAAATAAGACATAACGTGTAAATATTAGAAGATGCAGAATTAAAACCGATTGTGTCGGCTGTCGGGACCGTTTTTCATCAGCCTATAAACATGTTTAGATATTATGATAATATGCAAAGGTAAAATGTGTTCAGCTTGTTGATTCAAACCTAACATAATTCATATTCCTATCAATTTGTTTAAAATAAATCCGTTGCAAAAGTATCGTGTAGCTGTTTCTTATGTGCAATATCTAACATATTCGTGCCTTCCTATGAGATGCTAACACTAATTAAATTTCACGTTCTTATAGATTATGGTCCCTTCTTTTTCCTCCGACCATTTTACAGCATCTTTACCCTTTTTTAGGTTTATAAAAAAATGGAGAATTTGATTCATTCATTCTTTCACTTTTTCTTGTTCTTCTCCCATTGCTTAGGATCCTGGAATTGAGAATTGAGTACTCATATCAATGTGGACAACAACAGGTTGACTTGTAGAAAAGCAAATGTATTTAAATATATTTTATTCTTACTTTTATAGTAGTTTCCAATGAGTAAATATATTTTATTCTTACTTTATAAGTGCATGAGATACACATTTTGAAATTGTTAACTTAACTAATAAAATTTATAAGAACACTTTATTTTATAAAAAATAAAATAAAAATCTATTTAATTAAATATGTATTTATTTTAATTTGTTTAATAATATATATATATATATATATATATATATATATATATATATATATATATAAATATATATACACACATTATATATATATATATATATATATATATATATATATATATATATATATATATATATATAAATATATATACACACATTATATATATATATAAATATATATATATATATATATATATATATATATATATATATATATATATATATTCTCTCCTCCTAATATATTAATATCAATAATTTTTTTATTTATTTTTCATTTTTGTTTCTTCTTCAATTTAAATTTTAAACTTTTTTTGTTTTATATTAATTATTCACTCACAATTAATATTTAAAGACGGGATATTTTACTTTAATCAACTAATTTTACATTTTAATTTTGTTTAATCATTATAATTAGAGTTTAAAGATAGTGCACTGTCAGTGTAAAACAGTTTTACACATACAACCAATCAGAATGCTTTAATTTGTCATGTAATTTTAGTTTTTTTAAATTAAAAATAAGATTTAATTCTGGTCCATGTCTCTCATTGGTTGAGAATGTAAAAATTCTTTACACTGTCACTGCATTTTCTTTTTTTCCTTATAATTATACATTTTAAAAAAACTCATAAATTATTCCATTAGCATTTTAAGTTATAATAAATATTATGAAAGTTATATCTTATACTATAGAATATGAAAATTTGACTTTCTCAAATATACAGAAAAATATAGCATAAATATATCAATACTTGTTTAGGACAACTATAGGTACACACAATTAAACATGTATTGTATCTATTATAAGAATAAGAAAGAATTTCAATGAGGTTTGAAATTAAAGAATATAGGATGCATAAAAACCTAACATAGTTTGACATTTCCTCAATTGATTAATATGATCTAGTTATGGTTATTAATCCACAATTGTACGTAAATATTGAAGATAATATGAGTTCTCCTAAACAAGGAAAGAATAAGTAATAATCGAAGTCAAATTGAGGATATGTTTCTTTTGCTTTTTTATGACACATTTTCTACTTTCTGAGTCACCCCATTATCCCCACAAGTATAGAAATATCCCCACCAATGTTTGTCCAAAATTATGAATATCACCAATTGCTTGTAACTTACCACTTGGGATTGGGACCCTTTTATTCATATCAAACTCTATGGTCCATCTAATCTTTATTTCTTCTCCAACTTTATATCATACTTATATAATTATTTTAATAATTAATTAATAATTTGAATTTCACTTGAAAAATTACATATTTTTTATAAATTCTTTTTACATGATGTAATTTTATTTTAGGTGTGTCCGACAATAAATATGGATATTTCAGTTAGAATTCAATTTTTTTTAGAAATCTTAGTATCAACTCTTACGACCGATTAATTCAAAAAGATCAAACTTACCATTTATTAACGGTGGTCCAGTTTATTAATTCTACATGGTGTGACAGTCTAACTTTTTATGTTAGACCTGATTTCCGTTTATATTTTTTCAATAAATAGAGTACTAAATTAAATTAATTTTAATTGATATACGCTGTGAATTTATGTTGTTGAACTTAAAAGTCAGTTGAAAAATTAACGAATACAACTTTCAACTGTGATTTGCTTTGCACTTTAAATGATTACGTCAAAAAAGAAATTTGTACTTCAGGGTTATTGTTTTCTTGGTGTTGGTTATTTGTAAGCTAATAAACAAATAAATGTATAAATAAAAATAAATGATATATTTGCGAAAATAATTTTGTTTAATTGATTGTGTGTGAAATGAATTGTTTCATGGATTATTTTTCAGACAAAACTAGTCCGACTTGTCAGAATATCGTGACCATTAAAATCTAGACTCTGTTAGGTATTTACGTAAGTAATGTGTTTCTTCTAGTTACTAAGTGAATGAAGTGTCTTGCATTTGGCTTATTTTCTCTATGTACTGTAACATTTTTATTTTCTTTATCTAAGTAAGTATCAGAGCATGCTTCAGTGAAGATGAATTTTCTAGTTATTTACGCTATAGATATTGAGCACGTGTAAAAATGTCGTTTCGTCAATTTTCACGCTTTTGAGTGATTCTTAGACTCTTATGACCTTCTATGTCAAATTTGTCTTTTAGCAGCACTCTTACGAAAGTGCTTTTAGGAAAAAGCGCTGCTATAGGTTTCGCTTAAAACAAAACAAAAAAACAAGGAAAAAAAGCGCTGTTAAAGGGGGGGGGGGGTACGAGAGCGCTTTCTAAAAGCGCTGGTAAAGGGCGGGGTACGAGAGCGCTTTCTAAAACACTGGTATAGGGTATCTTAAGAAAGCGCTTTTAAAAGCGCTGCTATAAGTGTAGGATACGAAAGCGCTTTTATTCTAAAAAGCGCTGGTATAGGGGGGGAGTACAAAGGCGCTTTTGAAAAGCGTTCTCGTAGCTAATTTAAAATTAAAATTTCTAAAACAAAATTAACAGAACACGCTATTTGCCTTCACTGTTCTTCTCTAAGATAATGAAACCCTCCGCGCTAATGCTACTGTTCATCACTATTTCTCGCCCAAAATCGCCGCCGTAGAGCCCTACGATCATCTCATTCTCTTCGCCGCCGTAGCTCAGCAGCAAAGTTCTCGCCGCCGTAACAAATCTTCCCATTCTGCATAGCTGAGTTCGAATCGATTTTGATTTTCACACCATGTATCTTTGATTTCTAATGAATCTTGTTCGTTTAGCTGGGTTTTGTGCTCGAATTTTGAATACAGTCATTGCAATTAGCGTTAGGGTTTGTTTAATCAGAAAATGTTTTATCGATTTTTTATTTAACTCAGACTAAAACTAAAACACATCACTGTCAAATAGCAATGGTACAGGGCTATAGTGTTGCGAAATTTGAACAAATCATTGTTGCTTTCTGATACGGTGTTTTAGGCCAAAGTGTTTGAACTATAGTGTAATACAAAGCCGCTATTTTCTGCCATATGCGATTGACAATACTGCTAGCATGATTAAGTTCTCAAGACTCTGTCGATGCAAATGTTAGTTCTATAAAGAAATTGCGAAGTAGATGGACTGAAGGCGGAGACCGACAACGTTGCCCTCTATAGTGCTGAAATGCTAGGCTCAATTTTTTACAAATTTGTTTTTAAAATTATGATTCAGTTTATTTCTCATTGATATGATAAGCTTGTAGGTTTTCAGTTTGAATTTTACATTTGGTGCAAGTCTTAGGAAGTTTATAGCTCAGCTGCATTTTTCGCTTCTCATAAAGAGGTGTGAATGCCATTGTGGGTGTTGTTGGCTTAGTTTTCCAATTTTTTTCAGGTGATCAGGTTTTTACCTTCAGTCAAGTTGTGCTGGAAGTTAACTCAGTCGTCGGCCGCCACAAACTCTAACAAACTCCATACAGGTTTTCCTTTTTTCTTTTCTGATTATTCCGCGTAGTGCTCGGCTTAACTAGTGACTGCAATTTGATCATTTTAATGTGCATATAGTTAGTGTAGAAACTTCAAATTGGAAGTATTAGCTCTGTTAATTTGTTAATTTAATAGATTCCACAAAACCTCATTTTGCACATGGTTGTCCGGATTTTTCAATAATAATATTTGCAGTTTAATGATGAGCAAAAGGCAAATGGTGTTATTTTAATCGATTAGTCTCATAGCTAATGAAGGTTAAACTTTCTTCTGATTGACTTTGTATACTCTCCCTGTTTGTCTTTCAGGAGAATTTATCAAATTTTATTTATGCCTAAATCTATTAGGAACTACTAGTTGTGCATTCCTCTTAATGTAAATATTGTTAATAAGAATAAGAAGTTGGGTTTCCACCTTAAAGTCTTACTTAAATGATGTGAAAGCCTGGTTCCAAATCTAGAGAACGAAGAGTAAAAGAAAGCAATAGTTTATTTTATTTTATTACTTTGGTAAAATTTAATTGGAACTAACTTTCGTTAATAGTGAATTCTATCAACCTATGCAACTCTTAGATTCAAAATTTGACGATGACAAAACAAAACTACTAAGAATTAATACCGACTCCGTGACAATGACAACGATAAACTCCACTTAGTTCTCTCACAACAGCTTGAAATTAGTTTAATGTCATATTTACAAGAGAAATTGGAATTGATTTGAATTATAGCATGAGTTATTAAGTTTCGTTCTCATTTGTGAATCGATGACCATATTTACCGTTGTGTTTACTTTACTTTAAATATTGAGTTTCGTTCTCCGTTGTTTTTACAATGTTGTTATGATTCTTGATGTCAATGTTGTTAATCGTTCGTTAAGTGCTGAACTTATTAACTTTGCGTATTTGCTATAGGGGTTACTAATTAGTTGTTTTTGTTTAGCTTAATTAAGACATGGATAAGACATGGATGAATTCAAACCGATTGTCGAAAGAGTACGAGAAAGGGGTATGGGAATTCGTTAAGTTTTCGGTTGCGCATGCCAAAGACCCGATTCGAATGGCGTGTCCTTGCATGGGTTGCTGTTATGGGGGTAAGGTTGACGGGAATCAGTTGGCATCGCATTTACTACGGTTTGGAATTGATAGAAGTTATACAGTTTGGAGTTTGCATGGTGAGAAAAGTAACGGGAATGTTGAGTCGAGGTGTAATACGAAGTATGCTTCAAATGACGATTGCACAGACACATATGATTATGATCGAGTCGAAGAGATTGCAGAAGCGCTTGAAGAAGATCTTGAGGATTGTCCCAAAATGTTCGAGAGGTTGGTAAGCGATGCAGAGAAACCATTGTATGATGGTTGTACAAAATTAACAAGATTGTCTGCGGTGTTAAAGTTGTACAACTTAAAGGCGGACAATGGATGGTCGGATAAAAGTTTCACAGAGTTATTAGCCCTTATGAAAGATATGCTACCATATGATAATGTTCTTCCCAATCGAACGTATGAGGCCAAAAAGATGTTGTCCTCTATTGGCATGAGCTATGATAAGATACATGTATGTCCAAACGATTGCGTTTTGTTTTGAAACGAGTATGCAACGTTGAATGAGTGTCCTAAATGCGGTGCCCCTTGATATAAGAAAAAGTTGTCTCCGGCCAAAGTCTTATGGTATTTTCCTATAATTCCGAGATTTAGACGCATGTATCGTAGTGAAACCGATTCAAGACACTTGACTTGGCATGCAGATGAAAGAATTATTGATGGAAAGTTGCGACATCCGGCAGACTCACCACAGTGGATGAAAGTTGACAGTGATTATCTTGATTTTGGAAAAGAAGCAAGAAACCTTCGCTTGTCATTGTCTACTGATGGATTGAACCCGAATGGTATTCAAAGTATCTCGCATAGCACCTAGACTGTGATTCTTATGATTTATAACCTACCTCCGTGGCTATGTATGAAGCGTAATTACATGATGTTATCTATGTTAATTTCTGGGCCTAAACAACCAGGGAATGACATAGACGTATACTTGGCACCCTTAATCGAAGATTTAAAGTTTTTGTGGGAGAACGGTGTGGAGGTTTACGATGGGTATAGGAAAGAAAGTTTCGACTTGAAGGCGATGTTGTTTGGAACAATTAATGATTTTCTAGCATACGGAAATCTATCAGGGTACATCAATAAAGTTCAAAAAGCGTGTCCTGTTTGTGAAGATGAAACTGATACGACACGATTGGATCTTTGTCAGAAGAATGTCTTTCTCGGTCATCGTAGATTCTTAAATTCTAATCATCACTACCGTGGGTGGAGAAAAGCATTCAATGGAAAGGCCGAACAATGTACAACCCCGCCTTTTTTGATAGGTGATCAAATTTTTGAAAAGGTGAAAGATGTGAGCACTCAGTTTGGCAAGCCTTTTGCATATTTACTTGTCAAGGGTGGGTGGAAGAAGAAGTCAATTTTTTTTGAACTTCCATATTGGAAGTCGTTGTACATAAGACATTTCCTCGATGTTATGCATATTGAAAAAAATGTATTTGACAGCGTTATAGGTACGTTACTCAATATAGAAGGAAAGTCTAAGGATGGCCTTAACATAAGGAAGGACATGGTAAACATGGGAATGAGAACTGAATTGGGACCCATGACGAAAGGAAGACGAACATATCTGCCACCTGCTATTTACACTCTATCTAGAAAGGAGAAGAAAACATTGTGTAAGTTCCTCAGTGAAGTTAAAGTTCCAGAAGGCTACTCGTCAGATATTAGAAGACTTGTGTCCATGAAAGACCTCAAGTTAAAGAGTTTGAAGACGCATGATTGTCATGTTATAATGGAACATTCTTTACTAATAGGTATACGTTCTATTCTGCCAGAAAAAGTAAGAAGCGCAATAAGTAAACTGTGTTTTTTCTTCAAGTCAATTTGCAGTAAGGTGATCGATCCCGCGATCTTACCAACATTGCAAAAAGAGATAGTTGTTACTTTATGTGATCTTGAAATGTATTTTCCTCCCTTGTTTTTTGACATAATGGTTCATCTAGTCGTTCATCTTGTGAAAGAGACACAATTGTGCGGACCAGCTTATATGAGATGGATGTACCCTGCTGAACGTTATATGAAAATATTAAAAGGGTACGTGAAAAACAGAAGTCGGCCGGAGGGATGTATTGTCGAACGATACATTGTTGAAGAAGCGGTTGAGTTTTGTATTGATTTTCTGTCAAATGTTCAATCAATTGGACTCCCCATATCTCATGTTGTCGAAAAGAAAGAAGGAAAAAGGATAATTGGAAATAAAGTTGTGACAATATCAATGGTCGAGCGGGATCAAGCGCACTTGTATGTTCTGCACAGTGAGATTGAGGTTGAGCCGTATGTTGAAATGCACAAGGTTGTTCTCCGAGATTTAAATCCGTACAGAAATGAGAATTGGATAGTAAGAGAGCACAATCAAAGTTTCATTCTGTGGTTTAGGGAACTTATTTATTCAAAGTATCGTTCAGATCCTGCTTCAGTAACAGAAAGGTTGAGATGTTTAGTGTAACACCCCAAAAATTATTTCTAATTATTTAATTTAAGTAGGAAAATTATTTAATTGGAATAATTGATTTTATGAGGAACATTGAGAAATATTGGAAATTTAATTAATAATTAGAATTATTGCTGGTTTGTGGAAGTTAATTGGAAAAGAATGGTTTATGATGTTGGGCCACGTGTGGCGTTAAGGAATGAGGGGGGTGTTATATTAGTAAAGAACCTATTCTAATTAAAGGTTATTTTATAAAATAATGAGGAATTGGGAGAAAGGAAAAAAAAGGAACGTGAAATGCAGAGCAGGGATATGAGAGATTGGAAAGCTGATACGTGAAGAGGAACAAAGAAGAAGAAGACCAATTGAGAAATCTTTGGCTAAGGTAAGGGGTGATTACTCTAATTATATGGTATTATGATTTTGATGATGATAGGATTGAATTAAGGGATTAGAATCTCTATTTGGGATGTTAGGTTTTGTGAAATACCAACACTAACATGCATGATTTGATGAATTGACAGCAATTGATGATGTAGTATTGTTACATGGTGTTATAGTATGTTGTTTGTGCATTAGAATCATGTATTTGGAGTATTTTGATGTTATTGGTGATCAATTTCGTAATGGTATGAGTTGGTATGTGTTTGGGATGCATAAAAGCCTTAAAAATCATGTTTTTCAGCTATTGGGTTCGTGGGAACCGGTTCCGATGTGGGAGGAACCGGGTTCCAGTGTTTTTAAACGTTAAAAATAGAATTTTGGGGTCCAGGAACCGGTTCCCATGTGGGAGGAACCGGGTTCCAGTACAAATTCCAGCAGCACGTTTTGAAATCTATTCTAACTTTAAAAGCTCCTAATTTTCAAACCGTAAGTCCGTTTTAGACGCCGTTTTGGACGTTGTTTCTTAAATTAAATACTCTACGATATGAATTAAAGAAAACAAAAATAACTTGATTTTATTTTGAAAATCTTGATTTATTTCCTTTATGGCGTGTTTTGTACATTGTGTGCATGATTTGGTTAATGTGACAATGTGGTGATGTTGTAATGATATAACTGTGATTTGACGTTATATGTGGTGTGAATTATATATGATATAATTGTAGATGGTGTTGAAACCTAATATATCATTTGGTGTTTCTTTTGGTGAGTTATTGGTAATGACACTGTTCATTTTGATCATGTGGTGATTGTTGTGATCGTATATTGATAATTTGATTTGTTTTGAATGATGCATGATACATGTACATACTTGTTGGTGATAACAATGTTGAGTTATGTGAGACGATGTTGTTCATCGAATCGGTGATGTGGTAAGTATGTCATATGTGTGCATTCATTCATATGCATTTTGGTGATGGATCCCGGTGATGTTTGTGGATCAAATTGGTGGGCATAATTCCCATTGTGAGGAATTTTTGCTGGTTGGACTGTATCTTGGTGATGAAAAAGATCAGTTGGATGGGTTTAGCCCATGTATGGTACCACATGCATAAGAGTCTGCATGGTCTTTGTATAAATTGTGACATGTCAGGATGAAATCCGGTGTTATGATTGTGTTGTGTTATTGGTGCATACTATTGACTTGTACTTGTGATTGGTATGAATTGATTAATCTGAATATGCTAAGTAGGGTGGATAATTTCTTATGAAATTCTATATCTGATGATTTATAATGCTATTTAATTATGATGTAGTCTCACCCTTACTTTGATGATTTCAGATTTGAAGTAGCGGTTTAAGCAATCGGTGAGGATGACTCGTAGAGTTTATCCGGTTATGTTGGGTCGTGTCGTTCATGCTCTGATCTTGTAACACTGGGGGACGATAGTCTTAGAGTTACTTGTGATACACTGTTTTGCCATTATTGGATTATGTACCGTTGATTTTGTTGAAGATGTTTTATAACACCGTTGAATGAGTTTCCGCTGTGCTGGACATGTGTTTTGATATTTTTTGGATTATTCCTAATAAAGCATGACAAACGACTTGGAGTTTTCTTTATTTTATTAATTGTAACATCCTTGTTGAATGATTACTCTGATTATTATTGTATTTCCGCGGGGGTTTTAGAAGGGTGTTACAATTGTGGTATCAGAGCAGGTCGGTCCGTCCGGCCAAATGTCGAGTCAGTTGAGTTGCACGACAGTTGAATACTTTCGGCATATTATCCCTTGGTATGCGACATGTGAGTGAATCACTGTCGGTACTTGGTTGTTTGTTGCGGATGTTGGTTTGAAACAAGTGAGGGAGAAGCTTCGCTCCTCGGTTATGTTTCAGTTGTAAGATGATTGATTCAGTAGGCTGTTGTTGGCAACAGTGCCATCGTCGTTGGAGTGTTTTTTTCCGAATCGAAGGTGACATGAAATTAAGACTTGACTGGTAATTAAGTTGGAACATCTTTAAGGATGATGATTAGAGGTAATTGATGATTATTTGTAGGAGAGGAAATTAGGAAGTTGCAATGTATCAGGGGCTGCAAAGTTGTCAGTTGAGTAGCCTTGCTTCTCGGAAGAGGTTCAGCTGGAAGTTGCAAAGAGGATTGCGGTCGTAATGTTTCAGAAATCGCACTTCGGCGATGGGATGTGTTGCTCAAGTTATAAGAATGTTTGGAAGTGAAGAGATGTGAGAAGGAGCTGTTTAGAATGTGATGGATTTGAAGATGATGAGTTTTAGAGCGGAATTTCCGTAAGAAAAACGCAGGAAAGTTGTTGATTCGTTATGAAACTTCGAAAATTCATAACTGGAGTTCTGGACATCCGATTTAAGTTCCGTTTGAAGCGTCAGAAAGCTAGCGAGATGAACTTTGTTATAAAAATGGTTGCAGCAGCTGTAACATATTTAACTGTGACAGGTTGATGTTGGAAAGAGGTGAAGTTGCATTTTTTGGATAACGATGGGAAAATGCATATCTTGAGTTCCGAGTGTCGGATTAATGTGCCGTTTGAGACTACGAAGAGGTAAAATTATGTTGTACCTTATGGGAAAGTTATAAATACAGTAGAGGTGATTCTATGAGCAGAGATTCCAAAGTCGGTTAAGGAAGCGTGAAGCTTGTTGAATAGGAATGTCTACTACCGCGATTGTTTGAAACGAAGTTTAGTAGAACATGTTGTTGATGAATAAGTTGATGAGATGTTCGGTGATAAAGATGATTTGAGTGCCGATAGATTTTAGGGAGAAGAGAATTAGTAGTAAAGGTGAAATAGACTTTAGAATGGTCGAAGTCGTATTTATGATGCCAAAGCAACGACATGTATAAAAGAAAGAATTGTAGAGAATTTCTGACACCTATTGATGTGAAGAAGACTTTGTTGAGATTCCGAGTGGAATGATACTTGGACGCGAAAAATGTCATGGGATTTAGAGTGAAACCAGGAGTATGAATGTTGTCACGGTCTTTGGCTAAGATGAGGATTTTGATTTGGAACGAGATAAATAGTAATGTACGAGTATATTAGTGACTGTGAAGTTGGAAGTACTTAACAAACGTGTGACGCTAAGTGACTATAAAGTGGATTGTGTAAATTTTTTTGATGTTGGTATCTCACTGACAAGATCCAATGAGAGAGAAGTGTGCAAGTTGTAAAGACTCAGTGAATTTTTAGACTATGATGATGTTAATGAGTTTGAGTGCAAACTCAGAAAGGACACTATTATGTAGTAACGACAGTTTATGCTTAAATATGGTTGTCGGCTATATATTGACAAATTTAGGACTTGATCACCCTAAATCTCTTGTTGGTAGTAGATGGAATCATATAAATGGGATGAACTTGTTTTGTTACCTTAATGGTATAAGTTGTGATGGATATTAAACCGTGAAAATAATCACTCACCATGTTGTGTGAACTTATGAAGAAGTGAATATGAAAGAGTGCAATATAATGGACAATGACTTAAGACGGGTAATCAGAGTTGTGTAGCAAAAGTGTGATGTAGAGTAGTGTTATGAGTACTACTCGTGGGCAGTGAGGAATTAATATGTCGGAAGCCTACGTAGAAAACATGTATTGATCTATATGTTAGATTAGGATCTAGTAGGTGTAAGGATGTTGTGTCGGAGAATCAGAGTCCTTTAGAATAATTGTCGAGATGATGAATATGTTATTATGTTGCACGTGGTTGATGCGTATGTACTCAGTGAAGTTAAGACAATGAGTTGATACTATATGACGCTATAATAATTTATGTGTTGTTGTAAGGTGTTATGTAGATTTCCAAATATAATGAGAAATTATACCCTATGAAGGACGAAGTTGATTTGATTCTTAGTAGAGAGCAGGACTCAGTTGAGCTATTTTGTAAGCAATGCTATATTGAGGCTGATGAGTGTGATTGTAACTACTTGTGTGTACTTGTTCCGATGGTGAGGATGTTTTAATAGATGTAGTAACCCATGAATTTGTTTTTGGTGCGTGTAAGTATTGCTAAGTGGTAAATTAGTACCATGTGTGGTAAAGGAGGATTTTAAACGAATGAGTAAAGAGAATCAAAATTGGGTAAAACTAAGAGAATCTAACTGGTGATGATGATTGTAATGAGTAATCAGAATAGTGCAGCAAAAGCGGAATGTAACGTGTTGGATAATTGCTAGTGTGACTTAAGGGGAGTCAGATAGTTGAAATCCAATGATATATGAATATTGTTATTGAGTTTCTTGAAGGAATCGATTGGTGAATAGTGTAAGTATTACTTTATCGCTCAGATGGAAAAGCGTGTCTAAGGTTGGTATGTTCGGTAGATGGAATCCATTACTGCAGTGTTGATCAGTTGTGATCATACCATGGATTGTTGATTATATTATTCAGTTA
This sequence comes from Vicia villosa, assembly GCF_029867415.1. Classification (NCBI taxonomy): domain Eukaryota; kingdom Viridiplantae; phylum Streptophyta; class Magnoliopsida; order Fabales; family Fabaceae; genus Vicia; species Vicia villosa. The sequence continues at coordinate 231,583,706 of NC_081180.1, read as the reverse complement.
TTGAGTGTATTGAATGGATCGCACCTCGATGTTTCATTGTCATTAACCTTTTGGAGACATAGCAAGTGGTACACCTGTGGGGTGGTCGAATGCGACGTCAGAGCTGAGATTGAATGCATGAGGCATGCGTATGTTGGTTATGTCAGATGAATTTTGAGGTTCGACTAAGAAAGTGTTAATTGAGAACGGGAGAGTCAGATGAAGGACGCTTATCGGGAACTTTTCACTTGAGGTATGTTTTCGAGGACGAAAACTCTTTTAGTGGGGGAGAGTTGTAACACCCCGAAAATTATTTCTAATTATTTAATTTAAGTAGGAAAATTATTTAATTGGAATAATTGATTTTATGAGGAACATTGAGAAATATTGGAAATTTAATTAATAATTAGAATTATTGGTGGTTTGTGGAGGTTAATTGGAAAAGAATGGTTTATGATGTTGGGCCACGTGTGGCGTTAAGGAATGAGGGGGGTGTTATATTAGTAAAGGACCTATTCTAATTAAAGGTTATTTTATAAAATAATGAGGAATTGGGAGAAAGAAAAAAAAAGGAACGTGAAATGCAGAGCAGGGAGATGAGAGATTGGAAAGCTGATACGTGAAGAGGAACAAAGAAGAAGAAGACCAATCGAGAAATCTTTGGCTAAGGTAAGGGGTGATTACTCTAATTATATGGTATTATGATTTTGATGATGATAGGATTGAATTAAGGGATTAGAATCTCTATTTGGGATGTTAGGTTTTGTGAAATACCAACACTGACATGCATGATTTGATGAATTGACTGCAATTGATGATGTAGTATTGTTACATGGTGTTATAGTATGTTTTTTGTGCATTAGAATCATGTATTTGGAGTATTTTGATGTTATTGGTGATCAATTTCGTAATGGTATGAGTTGGTATGTGTTTGGGATGCATAAAAGCCTTAAAATTCATGTTTTTCAGCTACTGGGTTCGTGGGAACTGGTTCCGATGTGGGAGGAACCGGGTTCCAGTGTTTTTAAACATTAAAAATAGAATTTTGGGGTCCAGGAACCGGTTCCCATGTGGGAGGAACCGGGTTCCAGTACAAATTCCAGCAGCACGTTTTGAAAACTATTCTAACTTTAAAAGCTTCTAATTTTCAAACCGTAAGCTCGTTTTGGACGTTGTTTCTTAAATTAAATACTCTACGATATGAATTAAAGAAAACAACAATAACTTGATTTTATTTTGAAAATCTTGATTTATTTCGTTTATGGCGTGTTTTGTACATTGTGTGCATGATTTGGTTAATGTGACAATGTGGTGATGTTGTAATGATATAACTGTGATTTGACGTTATATGTGGTGTGAATTATATATGATATAATTGTAGATGGTGCTGAAACCGAATATATCATTTGGTGTTGCTTTTGGTGAGTTATTGGTAATGACACTTTTCATTTTGATCATGTGGTGATTGTTGTGATCGTATAATGATAATTTGATTTGTTTTGAATGATGCATGATACATGTACATACTTGTTGGTGATAACTATGTTGAGTTATGTGAGACGATGTTGTTCATCGGATCGGTGATGTGGTAAGTATGTCATATGTGTGCATTCATTCATATGCATTTTGGTGATGGATCTCGGTGATGTTTGTAGATCAAATTTGTGGGAATAATTCCCATTGCGAGGAATTTGTGCTGGTTGGACTGTATCTTGGTGATGAAAAAGATCAGTTGGATGGGTTTAGCCCATGTATGGTACCACATGCATAAGATTCTGCATGGTCTTTGTATAAATTGTGACATGTCACGATGAAATCCGGTGTTATGATTGTGTTGTGTTATTGGTGCATACTATTGACTTGTGCTTGTGATTGGTATGAATTGATTAATCTGAATATGCTAAGTAGGGTGGATAATTTCTTATGAAATTCTATATCTGATGATTTATAATGCTATTTAATTATGATGTAGTCTTTCCCTTACTTTGATGATTTCAGATTTGAAGTAGCGGTTTAAGCAATCGGTGAGGATGACTCGTAGAGTTTATCCGGTTATGTTGGGTCGTGTCGGTCATGCTCTCATCTTGTAACACTGGGGGACGATAGTCTTAGAGTTACTTGTGATAGACTGTTTTGCCATTATTGGATTATGTACCTTTTATTTTGTTGAAGATGTTTTATAACACTGTTGAATGAGTTTCCGCTGTGCTGGACATGTGTTTTGATATTTTTGGATTATTCCTAATAAAGCATGACAAACGACTTGGAGTTTTCTTTATTTTATTAATTGTAACATCCTTGTTGTATGATTACTGTGATTATTATTGTATTTCCGCGGGGGTTTTAGAAGGGTGTTACATTTAGCATATGGTCCAAGTATAATTGTGTTTTCTTATAACGCATACGCAAATAATGGATACACATTTTATACCAAAGAACAGGACGATAAAATTACTATGCAAAATAGTGGTGTTACCTTGGTAGCTGAAGCAATGCACATATCAAGTGCGAATGACTTAAATCGGAAATTTGCAAATTTGTCATATTTTGGGGTTATCGAGCGCATTTTGGTGTTTGATTACGCGAAGTTTCAAATTCCTGTATTTGGTTGCAAGTGGGTTGAAAATAATAATGGCATACGAATGGATAAGTCGGGATTTTTGCAAGTGGATCTCAATAGGGTGGGGTACAAAGATGAGCCTTTCATTCTTGCCTTGTAAGTTTAAGAGTGCGCCTAAGAGGGGGGGTGAATTAGGTTTTCAAAGATTTATCCGGTTTTTAGAATACTTGTACTTATTTTTGGTTAAGTGTTTGAAGGTTTTTTGAATGGTTCTTTTCTTTTCTTGGTAATGGTGATGAAAGCGATAAAATGCGGAAAAGTAAAGAACACAACGATATATACTGGTTCCCCTCACAATCCGAGAGTACTCCAGTCCCCTTTCAAACACGAAAGAGATTTTACTATTGTTAGATCTTTGTACAAGCCTATACCAAGACTCCTCCTACAATCTTCTAACAAAACCACCAAGAACAACCCTCTTGGATTTCAATAAGTCCTTAAGAGAACACCCTCCCTAAGGATACCTCTTGTTTCCAAAACTATGGACAACAAGGTTACACCTACCAAGAACAATCCTCTTGGATTTATAAACTTGATTATGAGAACAATCCTCTCACTAATCAATAACCCTTGCTTTCAACAATCCTGAATAGCAAGTCAATAATAATGAATATATTTGAGTAATAAATTTGATGAACATATATCAATCTATAAGATTGATCTTCTCTTTCAAGCAAGACAATTTACAATGATCTAATAGTGCTCAAGTGTTTATATATGAATGAGAAACTTTTCTAACAATGTGTAGAAAAAGTTTCAATGAAAGTTTATGAATGATGAACACTTTGTTTGAAAATATTTGTGAGAATAAGGTTTGTAAATTGTAATGAAAGAGGTAAATTGTAAATCTGAAATGTATAGTATTTATATGTGACTATATGCCTCTTAGAATGGTTGCATATTGATAGAACAATGCAATGGTTCAAGGTTTGAAAGATGAATTCGTTTGGGACAGATTTAACATGAAAAGTTGCCACTGGTTCAGGTGTAACCGGTTACCTAAAGGATGTAACCGGTTACATGATAACGTTATGCCCAGAAAATTCAAATTTACGACCATGTAACCGGTTACCTAAAATGATGTAACCGGTTACATCAAGTGAAAATGCCCAGAAATTGCTACTGCCAGCAATGTAACCGGTTACATGAATGTTGGTAACCGGTTACCTAAACTCAAAATGTAAAAATGCATGTTTTTCAATGTTGGAAACTTATGCCATGCATATATGAGTTTGGGCATGCATGTGTATGAAATTTTATATGATTTTTGAGCACTAAGTAGTATCAATGTAAAAGTATTTAACTTGTACCATTATGACTTGAAGATCAATCAACCAAAGCTAATCTTTATTAAATTTGTAATCTTGATCCATAGCTTATTTGATCTTTTTGCTCATCCTTTATTGATGCATACTTATGATAGTTGTCTTCATCAAAACATAGTATTGTAGAAGCTTGCCTTCATATTCTCCCCCTTTTTGATGATGACAACCTTTGAAATATGAAGTGTAATGCTCTTATGTGAATGCTCCCCCTAAAATTGATAACTCCCCCTTGATCAAAGCTCTCCCTTGATTTTTGAGAATATTATTTCTTTATGGCTGCAAATGTTAGAGACAAGCAAGCATACACATATACACAAATATCTTCTCCCCCTTTGTCATTATCAAAAAGGATGGGAAAAAGATAAATTATTATAAAATATAAACACAATTAATTCTTTACCTATGAGTTTTACCTCATGAGTGACTTCATCAAACATTCATCTTTGATAAATATTATTTTGAAGCTTTTGTCACAAAGTTGGCTTTTGCTTAGAAGATTTTTTTTAGTCTTTCAATATCAAGTACATCTTCAAATGGATGTGAAAGTTAGTACTCCAACTTTGCCAATGCCAAGAATTAATCCTTTAAGGTATTTCCCATATGTGAAATCACCCTTGGACTTTAAAACTAGATTTGAAAGTTAGTTTAGGTCTTCCATCAAATGCTTAGAACCACCACTTGTCAAAAACACCATAGATTTTAAGTGGTCCTTAAGCAAACCTACAAAACAAATTAAGTTTGATTTGGTACCCAATGTGCTTTAGGTCCATCATAGTTAGTTCCTTTCTTAACCCACACATAATGACCACTTGCCACACTAAAATTTCTAATATAGCAAGCATTAGGTGTATGACCAATAATACCACAATAAAAACAAGTAGGTTCAAAGTTACTTCTATATCTAGGAGGATAAGATTTCTTCTTAACAAAGTTTTTCCTTTTAGGATAATGTTGAATAACTTTAGGCTTGTTCACTTTCTCTTGAATTGGTTGGTCACTAGCCTTGACAAATATAGTTTTATTGAAACTTGGTTTGGACTTTGCATATCCAAGACCACTTTTATCATTAGAGAATCTTTGTTGCCTAAGCACACCTTCCAACCCAATTTGTCCTTTCTCATACCTTTCAAGGACTCTCTTTAATTGAACAATTTGAAAAGAGAGTGATTCACAATTCTTGCATGCAACACTATCTTCTTGAACACTAATCATTTTTTCTTTGTCATCTTTTTGTTCTTCTTCAATTTTCTTAACCTTCTCTTCTAAAGATGATATTATTTTCTTTTGAGATGAGATAGTTTTATAGAGAATTTTGCACTCATTTAACAATTCATTTATTGCATCTTGAACATCATTATCAAAAAGAGAAAATTCATTACTAACCTCATTGTCTTCATCATCAGAATGGTGTGTTGCTACCAATGCAAGGTTCACATGTTCTTCATCTGAAGATGAACTTATTTCATTGTCATCCCATGCTACATATGCTTTCTTTGATTTTTTATCCTTATTTTTCTTGAAGTATTTGTCCTTCTTTTTAGGGCATTCACTTTTGACATGTCCTCTTTCTCCACATTCAAAGCATTTAATCTTCCTTGTTGGTGCTTCCTCTTTAATGATCTCCTTTTTCTTTTCTTTTCTTAGAAATTTTTCAAACTTTTTGATAAACTCATTATCTTCTTCACTAGTGGATTCATCCTCTTGATTGCTATCATGATGCTTGACTCTTGTCTTCAAGGCAATATCTTTTGAATCTTTTATTTGAATTTCATGCGTTTCAAGTCTTCCGAGTTCTGTTTCATATTCTTGAAGTTTACCGAACAAGGTTGCAGAAGTCATCTTTGATAGATTCTTTTTCTCGGATATCGCCGTTACTTTCGGTTGCCACTCTCTTGTTAAAGATCTAAGCACCTTTAGATTTAGTTCTTCGGTAGTGAGGGTCTTACCAAGTGCCTTCAAGTGATTTTTCAAATGAACGAATCGTTTTTGCAATTCGAGAATAGTTTCTCTGGGCTTCATTCTAAACAGTTCGTATTCTTGACTTAAGGTATTCAATCTTGATCTTTTAACTTCGGTGGTACCTTCATGAGTTTCTACAAGAGTATCCCATATTTCCTTTGCTGTTGTACATGCCGATACTCGGAAAAATTCATCCATACTAAGAGCACCTTGAAGAAGATTGATAGCCTTTTTGTCAGCAAGAACCTTCTTTCTATCATCATCATTCCATGAAACTTTAAGCTTTGTTGATTCAACACCATCGACAACAGTGGTAGGAACAAAGGGACCATTTTGGACTGCTTCCCATACTTCTTCTCCTTGTGCTTCTAAGTGAGCCTTCATTCGGATTTTCCAAAAGTCAAAGTATTCACCACAAAATAATGGAGGCTTGTTGTTACTACCACCATCTCTAAAAACTGGATTTTGATTTGCGGAAGCCATTCTGGATCTTTAGGAACAGGTTACCTATAACCTGCTCTGATACCAATTGTAAGTTTAAGAGTGCGCCTAAGAGGGGGGTGAATTAGGTTTTCAAAGATTTATCCGGTTTTTAGAATACTTGTACTTATTTTTGGTTAAGTGTTTGAAGGTTTTTTGAATGGTTCTTTTCTTTTCTTGGTAATGGTGATGAAAGCGATAAAATGCGGAAAAGTAAAGAACACAACGATATATACTGGTTCCCCTCACAATCCGAGAGTACTCCAGTCCCCTTTCAAACACGAAAGAGATTTTACTATTGTTAGATCTTTGTACAAGCCTATACCAAGACTCCTCCTACAATCTTCTAACAAAACCACCAAGAACAACCCTCTTGGATTTCAATAAGTCCTTAAGAGAACACCCTCCCTAAGGATACCTCTTGTTTCCAAAACTATGGACAACAAGGTTACACCTACCAAGAACAACCCTCTTGGATTTATAAACTTGATTATGAGAACAATCCTCTCACTAATCAATAACCCTTGCTTTCAACAATCCTGAATAGCAAGTCAATAATAATGAATATATTTGAGTAATAAATTTGATGAACATATATCAATCTATAAGATTGATCTTCTCTTTCAAGCAAGACAATTTACAATGATCTAATAGTGCTCAAGTGTTTATATATGAATGAGAAACTTTTCTAACAATGTGTAGAAAAAGTTTCAATGAAAGTTTATGAATGATGAACACTTTGTTTGAAAATATTTGTGAGAATAAGGTTTGTAAATTGTAATGAAAGAGGTAAATTGTAAATCTGAAATGTATAGTATTTATATGTGACTATATGCCTCTTAGAATGGTTGCATATTGATAGAACAATGCAATGGTTCAAGGTTTGAAAGATGAATTCGTTTGGGACAGATTTAACATGAAAAGTTGCCACTGGTTCAGGTGTAACCGGTTACCTAAAGGATGTAACCGGTTACATGATAACGTTATGCCCAGAAAATTCAAATTTACGACCATGTAACCGGTTACCTAAAATGATGTAACCGGTTACATCAAGTGAAAATGCCCAGAAATTGCTACTGCCAGCAATGTAACCGGTTACATGAATGTTGGTAACCGGTTACCTAAACTCAAAATGTAAAAATGCATGTTTTTCAATGTTGGAAACTTATGCCATGCATATATGAGTTTGGGCATGCATGTGTATGAAATTTTATATGATTTTTGAGCACTAAGTAGTATCAATGTAAAAGTATTTAACTTGTACCATTATGACTTGAAGATCAATCAACCAAAGCTAATCTTTATTAAATTTGTAATCTTGATCCATAGCTTATTTGATCTTTTTGCTCATCCTTTATTGATGCATACTTATGATAGTTGTCTTCATCAAAACATAGTATTGTAGAAGCTTGCCTTCATATTCTCCCCCTTTTTGATGATGACAACCTTTGAAATATGAAGTGTAATGCTCTTATGTGAATGCTCCCCCTAAAATTGATAACTCCCCCTTGATCAAAGCTCTCCCTTGATTTTTGAGAATATTATTTCTTTATGGCTGCAAATGTTAGAGACAAGCAAGCATACACATATACACAAATATCTTCTCCCCCTTTGTCATTATCAAAAAGGATGGGAAAAAGATAAATTATTATAAAATATAAACACAATTAATTCTTTACCTATGAGTTTTACCTCATGAGTGACTTCATCAAACATTCATCTTTGATAAATATTATTTTGAAGCTTTTGTCACAAAGTTGGCTTTTGCTTAGAAGATTTTTTTTAGTCTTTCAATATCAAGTACATCTTCAAATGGATGTGAAAGTTAGTACTCCAACTTTGCCAATGCCAAGAATTAATCCTTTAAGGTATTTCCCATATGTGAAATCACCCTTGGACTTTAAAACTAGATTTGAAAGTTAGTTTAGGTCTTCCATCAAATGCTTAGAACCACCACTTGTCAAAAACACCATAGATTTTAAGTGGTCCTTAAGCAAACCTACAAAACAAATTAAGTTTGATTTGGTACCCAATGTGCTTTAGGTCCATCATAGTTAGTTCCTTTCTTAACCCACACATAATGACCACTTGCCACACTAAAATTTCTAATATAGCAAGCATTAGGTGTATGACCAATAATACCACAATAAAAACAAGTAGGTTCAAAGTTACTTCTATATCTAGGAGGATAAGATTTCTTCTTAACAAAGTTTTTCCTTTTAGGATAATGTTGAATAACTTTAGGCTTGTTCACTTTCTCTTGAATTGGTTGGTCACTAGCCTTGACAAATATAGTTTTATTGAAACTTGGTTTGGACTTTGCATATCCAAGACCACTTTTATCATTAGAGAATCTTTGTTGCCTAAGCACACCTTCCAACCCAATTTGTCCTTTCTCATACCTTTCAAGGACTCTCTTTAATTGAACAATTTGAAAAGAGAGTGATTCACAATTCTTGCATGCAACACTATCTTCTTGAACACTAATCATTTTTTCTTTGTCATCTTTTTGTTCTTCTTCAATTTTCTTAACCTTCTCTTCTAAAGATGATATTATTTTCTTTTGAGATGAGATAGTTTTATAGAGAATTTTGCACTCATTTAACAATTCATTTATTGCATCTTGAACATCATTATCAAAAAGAGAAAATTCATTACTAACCTCATTGTCTTCATCATCAGAATGGTGTGTTGCTACCAATGCAAGGTTCACATGTTCTTCATCTGAAGATGAACTTATTTCATTGTCATCCCATGCTACATATGCTTTCTTTGATTTTTTATCCTTATTTTTCTTGAAGTATTTGTCCTTCTTTTTAGGGCATTCACTTTTGACATGTCCTCTTTCTCCACATTCAAAGCATTTAATCTTCCTTGTTGGTGCTTCCTCTTTAATGATCTCCTTTTTCTTTTCTTTTCTTAGAAATTTTTCAAACTTTTTGATAAACTCATTATCTTCTTCACTAGTGGATTCATCCTCTTGATTGCTATCATGATGCTTGACTCTTGTCTTCAAGGCAATATCTTTTGAATCTTTTATTTGAATTTCATGCGTTTCAAGTCTTCCGAGTTCTGTTTCATATTCTTGAAGTTTACCGAACAAGGTTGCAGAAGTCATCTTTGATAGATTCTTTTTCTCGGATATCGCCGTTACTTTCGGTTGCCACTCTCTTGTTAAAGATCTAAGCACCTTTAGATTTAGTTCTTCGGTAGTGAGGGTCTTACCAAGTGCCTTCAAGTGATTTTTCAAATGAACGAATCGTTTTTGCAATTCGAGAATAGTTTCTCTGGGCTTCATTCTAAACAGTTCGTATTCTTGACTTAAGGTATTCAATCTTGATCTTTTAACTTCGGTGGTACCTTCATGAGTTTCTACAAGAGTATCCCATATTTCCTTTGCTGTTGTACATGCCGATACTCGGAAAAATTCATCCATACTAAGAGCACCTTGAAGAAGATTGATAGCCTTTTTGTCAGCAAGAACCTTCTTTCTATCATCATCATTCCATGAAACTTTAAGCTTTGTTGATTCAACACCATCGACAACAGTGGTAGGAACAAAGGGACCATTTTGGACTGCTTCCCATACTTCTTCTCCTTGTGCTTCTAAGTGAGCCTTCATTCGGATTTTCCAAAAGTCAAAGTATTCACCACAAAATAATGGAGGCTTGTTGTTACTACCACCATCTCTAAAAACTGGATTTTGATTTGCGGAAGCCATTCTGGATCTTTAGGAACAGGTTACCTATAACCTGCTCTGATACCAATTGTAAGTTTAAGAGTGCGCCTAAGAGGGGGGTGAATTAGGTTTTCAAAGATTTATCCGGTTTTTAGAATACTTGTACTTATTTTTGGTTAAGTGTTTGAAGGTTTTTTGAATGGTTCTTTTCTTTTCTTGGTAATGGTGATGAAAGCGATAAAATGCGGAAAAGTAAAGAACACAACGATATATACTGGTTCCCCTCACAATCCGAGAGTACTCCAGTCCCCTTTCAAACACGAAAGAGATTTTACTATTGTTAGATCTTTGTACAAGCCTATACCAAGACTCCTCCTACAATCTTCTAACAAAACCACCAAGAACAACCCTCTTGGATTTCAATAAGTCCTTAAGAGAACACCCTCCCTAAGGATACCTCTTGTTTCCAAAACTATGGACAACAAGGTTACACCTACCAAGAACAACCCTCTTGGATTTATAAACTTGATTATGAGAACAATCCTCTCACTAATCAATAACCCTTGCTTTCAACAATCCTGAATAGCAAGTCAATAATAATGAATATATTTGAGTAATAAATTTGATGAACATATATCAATCTATAAGATTGATCTTCTCTTTCAAGCAAGACAATTTACAATGATCTAATAGTGCTCAAGTGTTTATATATGAATGAGAAACTTTTCTAACAATGTGTAGAAAAAGTTTCAATGAAAGTTTATGAATGATGAACACTTTGTTTGAAAATATTTGTGAGAATAAGGTTTGTAAATTGTAATGAAAGAGGTAAATTGTAAATCTGAAATGTATAGTATTTATATGTGACTATATGCCTCTTAGAATGGTTGCATATTGATAGAACAATGCAATGGTTCAAGGTTTGAAAGATGAATTCGTTTGGGACAGATTTAACATGAAAAGTTGCCACTGGTTCAGGTGTAACCGGTTACCTAAAGGATGTAACCGGTTACATGATAACGTTATGCCCAGAAAATTCAAATTTACGACCATGTAACCGGTTACCTAAAATGATGTAACCGGTTACATCAAGTGAAAATGCCCAGAAATTGCTACTGCCAGCAATGTAACCGGTTACATGAATGTTGGTAACCGGTTACCTAAACTCAAAATGTAAAAATGCATGTTTTTCAATGTTGGAAACTTATGCCATGCATATATGAGTTTGGGCATGCATGTGTATGAAATTTTATATGATTTTTGAGCACTAAGTAGTATCAATGTAAAAGTATTTAACTTGTACCATTATGACTTGAAGATCAATCAACCAAAGCTAATCTGTATTAAATTTGTAATCTTGATCCATAGCTTATTTGATCTTTTTGCTCATCCTTTATTGATGCATACTTATGATAGTTGTCTTCATCAAAACATAGTATTGTAGAAGCTTGCCTTCATATTCTCCCCCTTTTTGATGATGACAACCTTTGAAATATGAAGTGTAATGCTCTTATGTGAATGCTCCCCCTAAAATTGATAACTCCCCCTTGATCAAAGCTCTCCCTTGATTTTTGAGAATATTATTTCTTTATGGCTGCAAATGTTAGAGACAAGCAAGCATACACATATACACAAATATCTTCTCCCCCTTTGTCATTATCAAAAAGGATGGGAAAAAGATAAATTATTATAAAATATAAACACAATTAATTCTTTACCTATGAGTTTTACCTCATGAGTGACTTCATCAAACATTCATCTTTGATAAATATTATTTTGAAGCTTTTGTCACAAAGTTGGCTTTTGCTTAGAAGATTTTTTTTAGTCTTTCAATATCAAGTACATCTTCAAATGGATGTGAAAGTTAGTACTCCAACTTTGCCAATGCCAAGAATTAATCCTTTAAGGTATTTCCCATATGTGAAATCACCCTTGGACTTTAAAACTAGATTTGAAAGTTAGTTTAGGTCTTCCATCAAATGCTTAGAACCACCACTTGTCAAAAACACCATAGATTTTAAGTGGTCCTTAAGCAAACCTACAAAACAAATTAAGTTTGATTTGGTACCCAATGTGCTTTAGGTCCATCATAGTTAGTTCCTTTCTTAACCCACACATAATGACCACTTGCCACACTAAAATTTCTAATATAGCAAGCATTAGGTGTATGACCAATAATACCACAATAAAAACAAGTAGGTTCAAAGTTACTTCTATATCTAGGAGGATAAGATTTCTTCTTAACAAAGTTTTTCCTTTTAGGATAATGTTGAATAACTTTAGGCTTGTTCACTTTCTCTTGAATTGGTTGGTCACTAGCCTTGACAAATATAGTTTTATTGAAACTTGGTTTGGACTTTGCATATCCAAGACCACTTTTATCATTAGAGAATCTTTGTTGCCTAAGCACACCTTCCAACCCAATTTGTCCTTTCTCATACCTTTCAAGGACTCTCTTTAATTGAACAATTTGAAAAGAGAGTGATTCACAATTCTTGCATGCAACACTATCTTCTTGAACACTAATCATTTTTTCTTTGTCATCTTTTTGTTCTTCTTCAATTTTCTTAACCTTCTCTTCTAAAGATGATATTATTTTCTTTTGAGATGAGATAGTTTTATAGAGAATTTTGCACTCATTTAACAATTCATTTATTGCATCTTGAACATCATTATCAAAAAGAGAAAATTCATTACTAACCTCATTGTCTTCATCATCAGAATGGTGTGTTGCTACCAATGCAAGGTTCACATGTTCTTCATCTGAAGATGAACTTATTTCATTGTCATCCCATGCTACATATGCTTTCTTTGATTTTTTATCCTTATTTTTCTTGAAGTATTTGTCCTTCTTTTTAGGGCATTCACTTTTGACATGTCCTCTTTCTCCACATTCAAAGCATTTAATCTTCCTTGTTGGTGCTTCCTCTTTAATGATCTCCTTTTTCTTTTCTTTTCTTAGAAATTTTTCAAACTTTTTGATAAACTCATTATCTTCTTCACTAGTGGATTCATCCTCTTGATTGCTATCATGATGCTTGACTCTTGTCTTCAAGGCAATATCTTTTGAATCTTTTATTTGAATTTCATGCGTTTCAAGTCTTCCGAGTTCTGTTTCATATTCTTGAAGTTTACCGAACAAGGTTGCAGAAGTCATCTTTGATAGATTCTTTTTCTCGGATATCGCCGTTACTTTCGGTTGCCACTCTCTTGTTAAAGATCTAAGCACCTTTAGATTTAGTTCTTCGGTAGTGAGGGTCTTACCAAGTGCCTTCAAGTGATTTTTCAAATGAACGAATCGTTTTTGCAATTCGAGAATAGTTTCTCTGGGCTTCATTCTAAACAGTTCGTATTCTTGACTTAAGGTATTCAATCTTGATCTTTTAACTTCGGTGGTACCTTCATGAGTTTCTACAAGAGTATCCCATATTTCCTTTGCTGTTGTACATGCCGATACTCGGAAAAATTCATCCATACTAAGAGCACCTTGAAGAAGATTGATAGCCTTTTTGTCAGCAAGAACCTTCTTTCTATCATCATCATTCCATGAAACTTTAAGCTTTGTTGATTCAACACCATCGACAACAGTGGTAGGAACAAAGGGACCATTTTGGACTGCTTCCCATACTTCTTCTCCTTGTGCTTCTAAGTGAGCCTTCATTCGGATTTTCCAAAAGTCAAAGTATTCACCACAAAATAATGGAGGCTTGTTGTTACTACCACCATCTCTAAAAACTGGATTTTGATTTGCGGAAGCCATTCTGGATCTTTAGGAACAGGTTACCTATAACCTGCTCTGATACCAATTGTAAGTTTAAGAGTGCGCCTAAGAGGGGGGTGAATTAGGTTTTCAAAGATTTATCCGGTTTTTAGAATACTTGTACTTATTTTTGGTTAAGTGTTTGAAGGTTTTTTGAATGGTTCTTTTCTTTTCTTGGTAATGGTGATGAAAGCGATAAAATGCGGAAAAGTAAAGAACACAACGATATATACTGGTTCCCCTCACAATCCGAGAGTACTCCAGTCCCCTTTCAAACACGAAAGAGATTTTACTATTGTTAGATCTTTGTACAAGCCTATACCAAGACTCCTCCTACAATCTTCTAACAAAACCACCAAGAACAACCCTCTTGGATTTCAATAAGTCCTTAAGAGAACACCCTCCCTAAGGATACCTCTTGTTTCCAAAACTATGGACAACAAGGTTACACCTACCAAGAACAACCCTCTTGGATTTATAAACTTGATTATGAGAACAATCCTCTCACTAATCAATAACCCTTGATTTCAACAATCCTGAATAGCAAGTCAATAATAATGAATATATTTGAGTAATAAATTTGATGAACATATATCAATCTATAAGATTGATCTTCTCTTTCAAGCAAGACAATTTACAATGATCTAATAGTGCTCAAGTGTTTATATATGAATGAGAAACTTTTCTAACAATGTGTAGAAAAAGTTTCAATGAAAGTTTATGAATGATGAACACTTTGTTTGAAAATATTTGTGAGAATAAGGTTTGTAAATTGTAATGAAAGAGGTAAATTGTAAATCTGAAATGTATAGTATTTATATGTGACTATATGCCTCTTAGAATGGTTGCATATTGATAGAACAATGCAATGGTTCAAGGTTTGAAAGATGAATTCGTTTGGGACAGATTTAACATGAAAAGTTGCCACTGGTTCAGGTGTAACCGGTTACCTAAAGGATGTAACCGGTTACATGATAACGTTATGCCCAGAAAATTCAAATTTACGACCATGTAACCGGTTACCTAAAATGATGTAACCGGTTACATCAAGTGAAAATGCCCAGAAATTGCTACTGCCAGCAATGTAACCGGTTACATGAATGTTGGTAACCGGTTACCTAAACTCAAAATGTAAAAATGCATGTTTTTCAATGTTGGAAACTTATGCCATGCATATATGAGTTTGGGCATGCATGTGTATGAAATTTTATATGATTTTTGAGCACTAAGTAGTATCAATGTAAAAGTATTTAACTTGTACCATTATGACTTGAAGATCAATCAACCAAAGCTAATCTTTATGAAATTTGTAATCTTGATCCATAGCTTATTTGATCTTTTTGCTCATCCTTTATTGATGCATACTTATGATAGTTGTCTTCATCAAAACATAGTATTGTAGAAGCTTGCCTTCACAAGCCTCTCAAGCTAAACAAGTGTTCTATGTCAATGATTCGACAAGTACGAAATGGTTTATAGTGCTTTTATCTAACAAAATAGTTGATGAAAACATTGGAGATCAAGGTGATATTGGTGTTGGCAATTAATATTGTACAAGAAACAATCAAAATGAGAATGAATCTTGTACTAGAAATGATCATAATGAGGGTATTTGGATCAATCCAACCGTCCGCGTTGTTAAGAGACGCGTAGAACACAATCCTACCAAGAAAAGAAAGAGACGTTAATGAAAAAGGTAATAGTGTACATATTCCGACTAATGTGCTTTATTCAATTTGTACCGATTGTTATATATTCAATTTGAATAGTTTTTTTCAATTTGTACTCCGATTGTTACAATACTTATTCAATTTTGGTGCATATTTTCGTTTTGTACATAACTTTTGAACCATGTTTCCGTTTGTCGACTTCTTTACATGTAACTATACTATTTTGACGATTCCGGAGCTGCTCATGCACTTATCTTTACATTTCGGGACTGTTTTTTTATCAGTTTTGCTTCTGCCCGTAATTAAAAGTCGGGCTTAGGGTCTGAATTTTGGAAAACCGACTTTATTTTTGAGTCCATGAGGACGTTTTACCATAGCCATGTAAATTTCGTTCAATTCCGACAACTTTCTTTTTTTGACGCTTATTCTGATTTCACCGATTTCGATCCAGATTTACTTGTACATGCATGGTTTGACTTCCATTTGACTTGTATAATTTGTTAACTTATTAATAGTGTACTAATGTGCTTTAGTTTGTTTGATACAGGTTCAATGGCTAGTAATCAAGAAAACTCACAAGAAAACTCACAAGATAGAGATGCTCCGGATACAAATCCTCCACCTGATACATCATCAAAAGAAGTTGCACAAGGCATCACAATTATGAAGGGAATCGTCCGAGATAGAGACAAAGGATTAATATATAATTTAGAATGGAATTCTGAAAACCAAGCAATTGGCCCTAATTCTGCAAAGTTGACAAGCTATATTGGTACACTTGTTCGTTTGCATATTCCAGTCTCCGTAGCTAAATGGAATCTGAAAAGCAAAGAGTTGGACGAGAAAAAAAACATGATTTGGGGCGAGCTTAAGGTATCATATATGGTTATTCTTATTATCTTGATGATAATTTGTTTAAATTACTTATACTAACACACTCTATGCGTATGTTTTTTCGCAGAGGTCTTTTAACATACCAGATGAGCGTAAACGCTACATACTTAGTTTGGCCGGAAAAGGATATAGAGGGTGGAAAGCTTTTTTTAAAAAACACCTATCTTAAGGATAAAGATGGAAACTTTCTTGAAGAGGCACCGGGACGGCCAAAAAAATATGAGCTCTTCATTGATGATGAAGATTGGGCTAAGTTTGTAGAGCAAAGAGATGAAGCTTTTCGGAAAAGGAGTGCCACAAATAGTGCGAGAGCATCAAAACCCGCGTATCAATACAAAAAAAGGCGTTTGGGATATGCACGCTTAGAGGAAAAAATTGTAAGTAAATAGAAATGTGTTTTAATTAATTGTCTAAATGTGTTTTAATTGACGATTTTATCATTTGTGTCAATGCATAGTTAGAGGAGACGAAAAGTGAGGAAACCTCACTTCCAGTACATGTGTTGGGGAAGGAAGCTCGTGTGGGCAAGAATCGAGCTGTCGATCCCGATGTTCAAAAAGTTCATGCTGAATGTGTAAGTATAACAATGTTTCTTTAATTAAATCAAATGTTTTTTAATATATAATTGATTTTTTATCTCCACTAATAATTATTGAAATGTAAATGAATTACAGGAAACTATGTCGCAATCGATATCCACCGGTGAGGACCAGGATAATAGAAGCGTACTTAGTAGAGCACTAGATGTTCCTAAGTATCCCGGTCGGGTGAGGGGTAAAGGTCATGGTGTGACTCCAACCTCTTTCTACAATCATTCTAGGAGAAGAAATCCTACCAATGAAGAAGTGTTGCAAAAATTGCAGGAATTACAAGCACAAGTCTCTGAATTGCAAAGAGATAAAGAGATGTATATGAGAGAAAAGTGCAATACTTCATCGGTGAAAGAAACTAGTGATAAAGCTAGTATCAACTATCAAAGAAAATTTCCCGAGGTAATTATAAATTTTTTTCCTTACAATTGTTCTATTTTATTAATGATAATGACTCTATATTTACTATTGGTTTAGGGCATTTCATCTTGCCAACTATACTTATCGTCACCGAATTATCGCCTAGTTGGCAAGGGAAAAGTGCACAACACTTTGGGAGATTTACTTCACCATAGACCGCTCCCGGATGGACACTTGAAAGTATCAGTTGATATTGTATTAGATCATGATGCAGTGCTACCGGTACCTGACATGGTCTCAGAGACAACATTGATGCAAGATGCAATAGGGTCATTTGTTGCATGGCCCTCGGAGCTCATTATCATTGGTGATGAGGTATATTGAAAACCATTACGAATCATTTAGTTTTCGAATATCAATTCTGAACTGTTACGTTAATTATTTTTTATATTTTAATTTTAGACTGCTCCTACAAAACCCGCAAGTAAGGGTAAAGGGATTTTACAGGAGAAGGAGTCTGTTGCATCACTAAAAGAGGTACATTTAAAGTGTTAATATATAATCTGAATTTAAAACTGCATGATTTCATAATTTACCTAAGTTATATGATTTTTAGGTATCTGCTCGAGGGTCACAACAAGTGACGCAACAAGTTTGTAGCGTACTGCCCAAGGAAAAGGGTCCTCCGAAGGCCGTGGCAAAAAGAGGTGCTTTTGTGCCTCGATACTGGCATACACTCGGAACACTTGTTGATATGTCCGATTTGAAGGACGGTTGTCTCCGTGAAATTGCTATGGATGAAGCCGTCTTTGATATTGAATTCCCCGTGCATGTTGGACTAGAAGAAATGAAAGAGATTTTTATGCAAGACCAATTAGGCGTCAGTAATGTTCATTCATACATGCGGTAATCCGAATTATTATTTAATTAGTTGGGAGATTGATCTAAATATATTATTTAATTAGTTTAACAATTTATTTACACATTTCAATGAAAATAGTCTAATGTTTATTATGTTTTTATTTAAGGTTGTTGTATGACAAATGGTTGCGCGGGACTGAATTGTCAAACAGATTCCGTTTCGTGTCTTCCGCCCATTGCATCGGAAAGACAATTGCTACGGAACCGGATTCAGTTAGACAACGCTTAGTCGATAGATTCATGAGTTCCGGCAGTACATAAAGCCTGTGTCTCTGGGCGTATAATACCCGACCAGTGGGGTTAGTTTTTCATTCTTGGCTCATCTAATCTTTGTTTCTTTTGCGTAGCAAATATTTCATATAAACTATTGTTTTAATTTATAGAGCACACTGGTTGTTGCTTGCTATCAACCCTATAAAAGAAGTGGTATATTTTCTGAATTCGGTAGATGGTGAGTGGACAAATTATCCGGCTATGAAGTCAACGATTGATACGTAAGTGAGATCGTTCTAAAATATTCGTGTATATTTATATATTTAATTATTTGTGAGATTGATCTAAATATATGCTTTTATATTTTTGTTAGATCAATACAAGTGTTTTGAGTCAAAGAGACGCACAAGTATCCCGGACTAAACCAAACAACATTACTTGTGTTGTGAATTCAATGCCAAGAACAAAGTATAAAACAAGGAAGAATAAAGGACAAGGAAGAAGAGGAACACAAGAATTGGTTATAACTGCTATTCTTTCACTTTCTCTTAAAACAAGATTACAAGTTTACAAGAATAACAAATAACCTCTCTCACCCTAAATTAGGATTTGCAGCTTAGCAATGATGAGAGACTAGTATGCTATTTATAATAAAACCTAACATACTAACTAATGGGCTTTTTCAGCAAGGCCCATTACACAAGCCAACTTAATAAACAAGCTAACTTAACAAATTAGGGTTTAAACACTAAAACCTAATTTAACATGCTAACAACCCTAGCATCTTCGACATCTGCATGCTAGACCCATCTTCGACTACAGCATGCACACTTCGACACCAGCATGTAAACAATCCTTCGACTTCATGCTTAACTCTGTCGAACTGTCGAACCAAGAAGCTACCCTTCGACAATACTAGAGTTCGATCCAATATCTCACAAATCTCCACCTTGGACCTAACTCTACAACGTCAAGGAACAAACTAGCTTTCTTCATGCAGCTTTATCAACTGCATACAGTGGAAAAACTTGCAACTCGGCAATGTCTTGGTGATCATATCAGCAGCATTGTCTTCAGTCGAAACCTTCAGCACTTGGACTTCTCCACGCTCGATTACTCCTCTGACGAAATGCAGCCTCACATCAATGTGCTTAGTTCGCTCATGATAGGCTGAATTCTTCGACAGGTGTATTGCACTTTGACTATCACATTTAACAGTGATACCTCGACCTTGAAGTTTCAGCTCCTTCGCAAAACCTTCAAGCCACAATGCTTCTTTCACAGCTTCAGTTAAGGCAATATACTCTGCTTCAGTGGTTGATAGAGCAACAACCTTCTGAAGTGTTGCTTTCCAACTAATTGCAGTGCCAAAGATAGTGAAAACATATCCAGAAATAGATTTTCTGGAATCCATACAACCTGCATAATCAGAGTCGACATATCCTTCTATTACTGCTTTACTATCTTCACCCAAGGCTCCACCATAAATTAGGACTCTATTCAGAGACCCATTTATGTACCTTAAAATCCACTCAATGCTTGCCAGTGAGCCTTTCCAGGATTCGCCATGTACCTGCTTACAAGACTGACTGCGTAAGCTATGTCGGGTCTAGTACAAACCATAGCATACATCAAGGAACCAACTATATTAGCATACGGAATGCTATTCATATAGGCTCTTTCGACATCAGTACTGGGACACTGATCAATACTCAGCTTGAATTGAGGGTTTGTTGGAGTCACAACTGGCTTCGAATTCGACATACCAAACTTTTCAAGAATCTTCCGTAGATATGCCTTTTGAGATAAGCATAACTTCGACTTCTTTCTATCTCTTCGAATGTGAATTCCAAGAATCCTGGAAGCAGCTCCCAGATCCTTCATATCGAACTCCTTATTGAGTTCAGCCTTCACCCTCGTCACATCTTCAACATTGTTGCTTGCTATGAGAATATCATCCACATAAAGCAACAAAATAACAAATGAATTACCAGATCGAAATCTGAAGTAAACGCAGTGGTCGAACTGACTTCTAATGAAACTTATGCGTGCCATGAACTTGTCGAATCTCCTATTCCACTGTCGAGGAGATTGTTTCAGCCCATACAAAGATCTCTTTAACTTGCACACATAATCTTCCTTCCCCTTTTTGACATACCCTTCAGGTTGCCTCATCAGGATCGTTTCATCTAAATCACCATACAAGAACGCAGTCTTCACATCCATCTGTTCCAGTTCAAGATCGAACTGTGCCACCATGGCAAGCAACATTCGAATGGACCTATGCTTCACAACAGGAGAAAACACATCATTGAAGTCGACACCTTCTTTCTGAGTGAAACCCCTTGCAACTAACCTTGCCTTGTATCTTTTCGACGTCACTCCTTCAATTCCTTCCTTAACTTTGAAAATCCATTTACAGCTGACTAACCTTGCCCCAGCAGGTTTCTTGATCAGTTCCCAGGTATGATTATCATGAAGAGATTTTATCTCATCATCCATGGCCTTCAGCCATTCAGTCTTATTTCGACTCCTCATAACTTCCTTAAAGTCTCTAGGTTCTTCGTCTAGAACCTCACTTGCAGAGATTAAGGCATAAGCTATAAGATCTGCATATCCAAGTCTCTGAGGTGGCTTGATGACTCTTCTCGACCTATCTCTCGACAATAGGTAGTCATCGTCAGTTTCCTCAACTTCAGCATCTTCTGCTTCTTCTTCGACTTCATCTGGGATATGCAATTCAGCATCAACATGCTCCACCTCAACAGGAATCTCTACCTGTTCCAGCTCTTCATCAGATGTTTCTGTACTTCGACCAACATCATCAGTTTTCTTAAAAGCCATTTTAGCTTCATTGAAAACTACATCTCGACTGGTGATACACCTCCTGTGACCTGGCTCTAGGCACCATAGCCTATAAGCTTTGACTCCTTCAGGGTATCCCATGAACATGCATTTCAGAGCTCTAGGTTCGACCTTGTCTTGCCTAATGTGAGCATAGGCTACGCAGCCAAATACTCTCAGTTTGTCGAGATCTGGTGGATGTCCCGACCAAACTTCTTCAGGTGTCTTCATATCTAACGCTGTCGAAGGACATCTGTTTATCAGATATGTTGCTGTCGAAACAGCCTCAGCCCAGAACACCTTTGTTAACCCCGCACTAGTCAACATGCATCTGACTCTCTCCAAAATAGTTCGATTAAACCTTTCAGCCAAACCATTTTGCTGTGGAGTACCTGCAGTAGTTCTATGCCTTGCAATACCAGAGGCAGCACAAAAACTGTCGAATGCCTCATTGCAAAATTCAAGGCCATTGTCGGTTCTCAACCTCTTGACCTTTCTGCCAGTTTGATTTTCAACCAGAGTCTTCCAACTTTTGAAATTCTCAAAAGTTTCATCCTTAGTCTTCTGGATGAATACCCATAATTTTCTGGAATAATCATCTACTATGGATAGAAAATACCTTGCTCCTGAATGTGATGGACACCTTGCAGGCCCCCAAAGATCAGCATGGATGTAATCAAGGGATCCATGTGTTCTTTGTTTGCCTTTGTTGAACTTCACTCTGCAAGATTTTCCAAGTACACAGGGTTCACAAAACTTCAGCTTTTCGACTTTGTCTCCACCAAGCAGATTTTGTTTCCCTAATTCGACCAGACCCCTTTCACTGACATGGCCCAATCTCATGTGCCAGATTTCTGTTTTCGACAAAAGTTTCGTGGATGCAACATTTGTCGAACCACTTACAACTTCAGCCTCAAGGGTATACAAGCCTTGTTTCTTCACGCCTCTCAAGACTTCCTTCGAACCCTTCATGACTCTTAGGATACTTTTCTCTCCTTGGAAAACATATCCTTTCTTGTCGAATTCACCAAGAGAAAGCAGATTTCTCTTCAAATCAGGAACATACCTGACTTCAGTCAACAACCTTATTGACTCATCATGGAGCTTGAATCTCACAGATCCAACACCTGCAATCTTGCAAGCCTTGTTGTTTCCCAGCAATACTGATCCACCATCTTGATCACATAATTCCTCGAACAAGTCTTTGTTTGGAGTCATGTGCCAAGTGCAACCTGAATCCATAATCCACTCCTTCTTAGAGTCACTGCTTGAAACCACAAGAACATCAGATGATTCGAAATCATCTTGAACAATGGCAGTGTTGCCATTATCCTTACCTCCATGATATTTCAAGCGTTCATGGCACACCTTTCTTGTGTGACCCTCCTTCTTACAATGGTAGCATCGAATGCCAGATGCTTCGCCACTGTAAGTCTTCGACTGGCTTTTGCCTTTCTTCTTGTCGAACTTACCATCCTTTCGTAAGAGTTTTCCTTTAACGGCCAAACCTTCGCCAACAGTCGAAGGTTTATGCTCTTTTCGTTCATTCAAGTCTTTAGAGTACAAGGCTGATTGAACTTCTTCAAACGTCAGGGACTCCCTTCCATACAAGAGAGTTTCTTTGAAGTGAGCATGTGATCGAGGCAAAGAACACAATAGTAACAGCGCTTGATCTTCATCATCGATCTTCACATCAATATTTTCAAGATCAAGAATCAGCTTGTTGAACATATCCAACTGCTCAGCCAATACTTTATCTTTAATCATCTTGAATGAATACAAAGCTTG